>NC_064885.1:2647500-2805000 GCF_929443795.1 Astur gentilis | reverse complement strand
TGGGACCCGTAAGTGCACGGCTGCTTGTGCAAAGCCAGGGTTGCACGCGTAGCTGCCGGGTCTGGAGGTATTTTCTTTGGCCACTTTTAAACGTTGTGACCCAGTGAACCATGAGCAAGTTTACCCTCGGCTTCTGGAAACCCAGCAATGGGGGGGGGGGGGGGGGGGAAAGGGTGGGATGGGGAGAGACTCATGCGATATAACTCACGAAGTATTGTCCGTCTCGAGCTGTTTGCGAGACCAACGTGCGCCGGGTCACCGTGACGGATCGGAGGAAGAGTTCAGTGACTGCAGTGTCTGAACAAACCGCTCTTGTCATTAGGTTGGAAATGTAATCTCTGCAAAAGAAGAGGCTATGGTAGACTTAGCAAGATCTGTTCATGTTATGGGAATTTAATGCACCTGGTAGAAACTAACTGCAGGTCATCAGTTTTTATTGGCATAGTGCAGACATGCAGTGTGATGAACTGATCTGGCAAAACATTAACAAAGATAAAAAAAAAATAATAATCCTGGATCGGGTTTTGTAGTGGGTATCGTTGAAATCAGAGCAAATACTACTCTTCAGATACTTGTCTGTTCATCCCCTGTAATTTCTGCTGCTGTGCTGCTGATGTAGATGGTCTTTTATACAGAGTTCGCAGATAAATTTTTGTCTGACACATATCTAGAACTTATATAGTCACCTACTAATTTAAACCAATTTGCCCTAGGTGATGGGTGAATACACTTGAAAATTAAATGGGTCTGATTTAAGCATCCCTTCTCTGAAGCCAAAGATTATATAATTAAATTAAAAGAAAATGTGTTTTATAATAAACTGTATTTCCTCTTGGCAAAATCCAATTTTGAAACAAGATTGTAATATCATATCTAAAAATGTTTTCCCATGGGTATTACCAGTCTATTTCATTTAATTGTTTTCACCCATCATATTATGAGCTTTCAAAGTACTGAAATGAGTGTGGTTTTTACAAAGAACAAGGCGGGGAAATGGCAGGGAGAGGGAAGGCTGGCTCCTTTCCCAGGAGGACCTCCTGGAAGACCAGGGGTGGTGGCAGGGGTGGACACCTCCCCACCCGCCCCGGGATTTCGGGGACGTTGGCAGGCGATGCCGTGGCCGGTGCGGATGGGCTGTTTGCTCAGGTCAGAGCCCGACGGCCGCACGGCTCTTTGGATAATCCCAGGTTTTGGGGACCTGCGACTGGCCCTTGGCCTCTCAGGTTTTCCTTCTCCGGTGAAGGTCTGGTGTAGGAAGAAACTCAATGAGCCGTACTGTAAAGATTTTGCACTTAAGCAGAAAATATTTAACGCTTTGGGTCTGAGCTGCTGGGAGCACTCCTTCCTCAGCGCGGCCGTTCACGTCGATGGACAGGGGTTCGGTGATGCCGGGGGTTGCCCTGGGTGTTCTCCACCACACGGATGAGCAGGATCAGGCACCCGAGGTGAGAGGGACCTGTTGTAGGACCAGAAGCTCTTTGGGGTGGGATGCCCACGGGTACCACAGCCGTCCTGCCGTCCCACCAAGCGCTCAAACCCTGGGTGAGGGGAAACACCACGTAAATGTAGGGTGCGTTTCAAGTGAAAGATGAGCCAATTCCACCCTTAATTAATACCCTCACTTTCTTCTATATACATTTATCCGTTCATCTATCGTTCCAGCGCGCTGATGGCACCGCAAAGGGAGACGGGTATCGCTTTCAGTCTTGTACATCTAATTGACACGGCTGACGATAATTTGAAGCCAAGGTGACGGCAGCTTTGACGCTTCCGATTCTGCGCCGATTTGGCAAACTTTGGCGAAATGCTTCAACAAAACGGTAAGAAAAATTCGAGGCGCCCACACAACCTCCGCTGCCCTGCTCCTGGAGAACCCCACTGGTGCTGCCGAATTTGCTCTGCCGAGGGGCTGGGAGATGCCGAGAGATGGGGCCAGAGAGCAGCATCTCCGTGTCTCTGCTCCTCGCGGGCCCCCGCTGGACCCATTTATTTCCTAGATGGGAATGGGCCTATTTATTATAACCAGCTATATGTTAATCATGGGCAGAGGAGTCAGAAACAGGCCCGGTGATGATAAGCAAAAGCGTCTCTGCGTGAGAGCTGGGCACGAATCCTGCCCCGCGCTCGCTGTGAAGGCAAGCACCCTTCCACTGCGAGCACGGTCACAGGTGTCCTCACCTCCCTCATTCCACATCTTTTTTTTTTTTTTTCTTTAGAAAACATTGATTCTGTTTTTACATTTAGCTTTTATTGGGGGGGGTGTGACAGCGCGGGGTGTTTCTTGGGTAGGGGCATCCCTGGGTGCCCTGCGTTGGGCAGGTTCGGTAGCAGGCGTGGGGTTTTTTTGGCAGCTTTGAACATCCCCACCACTGTAGGCAGGACTGTGGGGTACAACCGCCCTTTCCTCTGCGTCTTTCCTCCATCAGACAAATCGGCTTTTCCGCTGTAAAAACTTCCCAGGACTCGTCAGCTTTTTAATGCCGGGGGTTACACAGCCCCCCCAAAAGCTCAGGCACGGCATCGAATCAGCGCCGGCTGCTTCACGATGTCCTGGGTGCCCACCGTCACCTGGAGCCCCCAAAAATTAAAGGCGTGTTCAGGAGCAGAGCGCGAGCTGCGCTGAGCGGCGCGGGGCTTCCCGGGGTCTGCAGCGCTCGGCGGCCTCATTAAATCCTTCAGAGCCTTTATCAGGGACAAAACCGTCGACTTTCTGGGAAAACGTTGATTAAAGCAACAGCGAGCAGGAGTTGAAAGGCTAATATTATCAGTTTTAGCTCGCCGGGGTGGTGTTTGCCTGAGGTAAAACAATCTTGCAGCAGAGAGCGGTGATAAGTGATGCTGCGCCTGAGCCAGCCGGGCTGTACGAGGATGCGGCGTGGGGACCCGGGGGCATCGGGCTGCGGAGGGGGAAGGACGAGGGTATTTAGACGGGAAGCGTTTTCTGCGGGCGTTCGACTGCTGTCAGCCATTTTAGGTTTCTGAATCCTATTTCCCTGGTGCTTCCAAGAGAAGCTTTTGGGGGAGTCCCCAGCTAAAACTCAAATTTGCATTTAAATGGAGATTTTTTTTTTTTTAATGAGCAGGATGCATGGGAGACTAAGACTATTAGGTTTCCTTGTGGGAGAGTGCAGAATTCTCTCACCTTTTACATCCCACCCCCTCCCCAACCCCTTTAATGCACACTTTAAATTAGACATTTAAAAAAGGAATAGTGCGTCTTTAAGGAGAATATAATCATAAACAAATAAGTCTCGTTGCCCTTGCAGCAGAACTAATCTTCCCTCAGCTGAGCTGTGATATAGATCAGTAACAAGAGCCACGCGCAGGGGGTTCCTTTGAAATGCATAATACCTCCTCGTATAAATTGGAGTTGGTGTGATGGAGCTGTGAGATGACATATTGTGGCATGACCCCTCTCTACTGATTGTGGGTGAACCCTGCAAAGGTAAATCTAACACGGCGCACACATCAGACAATTTCATTTTCATCACCCAGGGACAAAAACATAGCAACAGAATCTTTTCAAATGATAATCTGCATGCTAGGCGGAATATTTTCCCCTCCTGCCTTCCTTTTTTTCTTTTTTTTTTTTTGCATGTTCAACTCATGATGTAGGTGAAAGGAATTATAAATTGCTTCCAAAGTTCATTCATTCCCTTCTTCTCGTTCTTCCCTTTCTCTTCCTCCTTCTCCTTTTGCTTTTGTTCTCTCTCCTTCTTGCTCTTCCTCCCTTCTCCTGCCTTTGTCTCCTTCTCTTTAGCTTTTTTCTCTTCTTTCTCTTTCAGTTTTTCTCTTCTGTTTTCCTCTTTCCTCTTTTTCCTCTTCTTTCTCTATCTTTTTTCTTCTTTCAAATGTTTTCTTCTCTCCTTCTCCACCTGCCCCTTTTTTCATTTCCCCAACCCCTTTTCTCCCCCCCCCCCCCTTTTCTTTCTCCATCTAAAAGTTTGGCTGTGTGTGTAACTGATTCATTCTTCTCATCCCCTCAGGGACATTCCAGTAATAATGATTTATAGGAGTGCAAAAATCTATGCTCTTGCTGTTACCAACTAATATCCCTCCTACCCTCCAAAAAGGGAGTTTTCTCGTAGAAGATCTCCCAGTACGAAACCTTCTTCCCTGGTTCTCTCCACTCCCCTCTTCGCCTTCCTGCGCTTTTCCATTCAAGTATAAGGAGTAATCAGCTGGTTTGCATCACGCTGACCAGGAATATATATCGTCCTGCAACACCATATCTCACCTAGAACTAGTTACAATTGACTAAAATGACGCTATAGCTGTTCTTTGTTCTTGTCTCCAGTGGTTTTGTGTGAGGCTCTATTCTTTTGAAGCTAAGAACAGTGTAGAAAAATCCCCTTTAACGTGGTATCTCTAACTTACTATGAACCATTCCCCCTCACGAACCAAGGTGTGTTTGCAAACTGTACGCAGCTACCAGGTGAAACAGGAATTATCAGTCCCCATCCAAGAAGCACAGCTGATGGTTTGAGTAAACCTGGTGGCTTCATAGCGGTGGTGGCTCTGCTGCCTTTGCCGGTGCCGAGCCGTGCCGGTGCCGGCGCGAACCTCGCCGGGGCTGCGGCAGCTCTGGCGCTCGGCAGCCCCAGAGGCATCGCCTCCGGTGGGCACAGCCCGCTGGGCTCCTGTGGCAAACAGTCATGCTCAATATCAAACCAGCCAAATAAATTAACCCCAGCGGTATGTCCCAGGACTCTGCTCCGATGGCAGCGGAGAGCTGAAAAGTGACCTGCGAAGCCCTGGTGAAGAGATGCCGGTCCTGGCACAGAGTCCTCTTGTCCGGCCATCTTTACTGCTATTATTTTTATTTATTAATTGCTCTGTTCATCAGCATGCTGGCGGTGCCTCGGGCTGGCTCTTTGTGGAAGCGGCTGCGACGCTCCGTGTAGTAACCGTAAGGTGTTGGGGACAGTTCTGCAGGGGACCGTTCGCATCTCCCGTCTTTGCCCTGTGGGATAATTGCTGGCACAGGCGGAGCAGTTTTGGGGGTGGCACAGGATGGGCATCACAGAGCAGAGGTTGTCCCTGGGTGTCCGGCTGCCTTCCTGCACTGTCCATCCCCATCTGCTTGGCTGCCGGACAGCCCTGGAGGGATCAGGGCAGGGATCTGGGCGCTCGGTATCCTGGTGGCTATGGCATGGCTTTGGCACAGGCCCGTTACTTGTCTGTGCCTCAGTTTTCCCATCACTATAGTATACCCTGAGACAGCTTCAATTTCATTTACAAAGTGATGCGAAGAGCTCGGTGATCTCGGAAGCCACAAGTTCTTACTCCTTCAAGGAAGATTTTTGCAGGTGCAGGGAGACACCTGTCCCACTTGGAAAGGAAAAAGGGACAGAGAACGTAGATTTTTTGGTACGCTTCGCGTAACTGTGCTCACAATTCAATAACCCCATCCCAGACGGCACCGACAGAGCACGGGGCGCAGTGGGAAGGCTTAAATCTGCTCACAGATTAGGGCCATCATGGGCCCGTAATCCCGTCACTGCCTGCTCGTCCCTGATGCCGAGTGACACAGCTATTGTACACGTAAGGGAGTGACACAGAGATGAGTTTGTCGGTTCCACCTAGCGTGATTGCCATTTTCTCCTCGCAGAGGAGAGGAATGAAATTGAAGGAGAAAAGGTCAGAAAGCCCTGGTCATCCTCTCCCCTTCCCCCAAATCACTTGTTCCTCTGGATGGAAACGAGAAATGACAGGTTCCCGTGCCACTTGGGATGCAGGCAGCCCAGAGTAAAACAAAAAGGAAAGCTGGTTGGAGTAGGGGTGGATAGCAATGAATGTAGCCTGTTAATAATGCATTTCAGAGGCACAGGATCCTGGTTATTGTTCATGGCATCTGCTAACACCAAAGTGACAGTGACAAGTTCTTTGATTAGAAAGAGGTCCCCGGCACCTCCTCCCTCCCACCCCTGCGGAAGGGTTTGTGGAAAGCACCACCGCTGCCTAAAATCCCTGCTGAATGCTGCCGGGGGGGTTCACTTGGGGAAATGGCTATTTTTTTGTCTTCTGTTTCCACTTTGGTGCAGAAATGTCTCAGCTCAGACCCAGGAGAATCTCACTTTTTCCTGTTTTGGTTTGTTTGTTTTCTCTCCCTTTTCCTCATTCCTCACAAATTTCTCAAAGGAGGAACCGTAATGATACCATCCACCCTTCTCATAATTTCACTGCAAATTGGCACACGCCTTTTAAATCCCAGGGCACGGGTTAACAATCAAAAGCAAACGCAATCAGTGGCAGTATCCCCTGAGTAGCCATTGCCCCTACTTTGGGCAACCTCTGCTGCCCGGGTGGCTGGCGCTGGGATGGGGCTGGGAGCCGTGCGAGGGAGGCGGCGAGCGCTGCCGGGTTATGTTTTCTCAGGTGGAGAATTAATTTTGGTGGTGTTTGTGTCGCTGGTGGTTATTTGCTTTAATTGTTGGATAATTGTTTGTTCTGTCTACGTGTATTTTGAGAAGACTGTGCAGAAGGAGTGCTGATGCAGGGGATGGAAACTCGTGGGAAACAAGTAGCTGCACCCACAGCGGAGGAGGCTTGGGAGGTGTGGGTTGAGACAGCATTCATGTCCTCCTGCCTACAAATTGTCCTGCCCAGTTCTTCGGGTTGACTCCCCTGAAGTTACGCCTTGTGTAAAGAGCACCTTACCAAAGTGCTTTCCATCAGAAGCATGATCAGTTTGGTCTGGTTTGCACTGTTAATTGTTTTTCTATTTTTTTATGCAAACACGAAAATCCTCATTTGATCCTTCTAAAAAAATATTATTTTACAACCAAGCACTTTTATCTGGGTTTCAGGGAGAAAGCGCTGCTCTGAGAAGGCCAGAGGGCTTCACCATCGGCAGGAACCTGCACCGGCAGCCCGAATCCCGCAGAGATGCTGATGAGAGCAGATGTCCCTAAGGATGCTGCGGAGCGCACGTGCGCGGGGAGGGATGCAGCGTGCGGGCCCCCATCACGAGTGCTGGCAGGGCGAAGGGGACGATCGGGTGTTTCACAGGCAGCCCTGGTGCGGGCAGCACCGGGGCTGCTTTGCTACCAGGGGCAAAATGGAAATAGTAATGCTCAGAGCTGTTATTCGTTTGAGAATAGGGTGTGAATGCAGAGCTCTTCAGCTGGCGAAAGGCAACCTGAAGTGGAAGAGGTGAGACCCATCGTTTGCCACAGATCTGCAGGACCTCGTAGCAAAAAAGGATGGGGAAGGAGATGATGACAGGGAGGGAAGTTGAGAAGAAGTGGCTGTGGGATTGTCTCTCTTGAGGCAGGTGACTCAGCTGCAAAGCTCCCCAGAAAATTATCTTCTTTTCATCGTATTTTTACTTATAACTTTTCCCCACGTCCCCCTGGGATGTCCTTATTGGGCTGCATAGTTGTTTTTTTTTTTTTTTGCTTTCTTTCTGTTTGTTGAAGAAAGAAACTTTTTCACAGGAAACATGGGGGAAAAAATCCTACCTTTTTCTGGTGGAAAAAATAAGTGCCAGTTTTGTTCAACTCTATTTCTGTGTAAATGGGGTTGTTAAAAAGAAAGGCTGTGCCTGGGGTGTGCAGAATCTTACCTGTCTCGTAGACAAAAAACATCATGACTGACAGCACAAATTCAATGATTCTACTGCATTCTGAGTCAGAGGGGAAAATGCAGAAATAAGAGAAAGAGCAATGCACGCTGTCCAGGTGGAAACTGTTTTCCCAGCATTGTAATTTTTCCTGAGAACTGAAATCAGCAGACATCTGGGCTGGAAGGATGTTGGTTTGCAGGCAGCAAGCTGGGCTAAAATACCCACCGGTATAAGTAATAAAACCTGTGTTATGTTTAGAAGAACACTGTTAAAAGTTACCAGCAACAACCAAGGAACAGGATCCCTCTTCTCGGTGGTGTTGTCCAGACCTCCTCGGTGGGGTACCTGCACCCTGGCAGGTTTGGGTTTTGTTTCCTTGGCTCAGCTGCAGACGGGCAGATGCTGTTGGGTTGAGTGGGTTTGCAGAGGAGACTGATGTCGGGCTCTGGGAGAGGCCATGGGATGGTTCTGCTTTGAGTTCGTTTCCTCCTGCTGAATACTTGATTTCTCCCCTTTCTTCCAAGATCAGTGGATGTAGCAGCTGGAGGGATCTTCTGTAGGTGTTTCTACTTGGTCTTAAATAAAATTAAAGAAGAGGCAACAGCAAATATAATTCAGACTGGATGCAAGAAAGACACTTTTTTAGTGATGATGACCAAGCACTGGAAGAGGCACCTGGAGATGTGAAGGAATCTCCATCCTTGGAGAGTTTTAAGATTCATCTGAAGAAGGCCTTGAGCAGCCAGACTATCCTTGAAGTCAGTGACTTTCTACAGGAGCACAGTGAAGCTTTTCCTTACTTTCCTTGTCTGCCACCACCTCACCTTCTGTGGAGGAGATCAGGGTTCTCGCACGTCAGCGGCACAGTCCTTCCCTTGCTGGTGAGGACGAACGAAGTTCGTGGCCAAAGCTGTGCGCTTAGAGCTGGGCATTTGCTCAGGTGTGTTTTCCTCTTCGGGAACAAGAAATGCCTTCTAGATGCCTTTATTCAGTGCCCAGACTTGTTGGCGCTGGTTTCTTGACCAAGGCCAGACTAAACCAGAGAAGAGGAGCGAGGACCTGCGGTGCCTGCAGCACAAACCCAGCAGCGAACGTGCCTGAGCTATCAAAGCGTTCTCTGTGGCAAGTCTACAGGCAAGAACTTTTCCAACCGCTGAGCCCTCCTCTCCCTGAGTGCTGCTATTTCCATGCTAAGCTGTACAGTTATAGATTTTAAGATAAGGTGCTTTTGTTTCCCAGTTCTGTCTGAGTTACCATTTGCAACTGATATGACAGGCCTAAGGCTAGTATAGAAATTTGTTACAAGTTCCCATTTCGCAAACGTGTCGCTAGTCAAATAGCCTCCCTCCGCCTGAGCCTATTTACTCTCTCAGGGATCTATTTTTAAAAGTTATTAGCAGATTACTGGTTTTCTATCAACCTCAGGCACCAATCTCCCAAAGATACTATTGTACTTTAATAAGGTGCATTTGATAATCCTCAGATAAAGGCACTGAAAGTGGGGGGGGGAGAGGGGAGGGAGAAACTCTTGCACCGCTTCATCTAAGGGACGTGGGCTAGAAAAGGGTTAAATATACTCATGTTTCTAAATGGCTGAACTACTGTATGTTGTAGTTTTCAACTGCAAATCATCTTTAATAGCAGACATCACGGGATGGCTCATTACATTAAGCTATTTTTCATGCTATCTCCTGTAATATCCTTTAATCCAATGCGTTTCAAATCACCTCAGGCTAAAATAAGAGACATAGCGATGTAATAGCCTAGTGTATTAGTGGGTTAATTGCCCTGTTGTACTCTCTAGTAGATATCTCTGGAATGAGTTCTATATTAATTGTAAATTGCTTAATACATTTAACTCCTTGAGCAGCTTGGTCCTCTGCTATGTCTTTAATGAACGAGAAAACTTTTGAGTTGTAAATAGTTGTTTTCTCGTGGCCAGCACCACAGGGTGCCTGGCCCTTCCCCGGCGAGCACCAAGCACTCACGTCATCCTCTCGGCACTTAGGAAGAGTCAGCCCGGAGCACTAAAGGGAAATTATTGCTTTTTCCTGGAAGCTGCAAAGTTCTGCTCCAGCCCTGCAGCCTGCAAAGGCACAGAGCAGAGCCTCGCTCGGAGGTGGTCGGCGCCCAGCTTCTAGATCAGGATCCGCAGAGGCAGCGGTGCTGGGACTGTGTAGACACAGTACGCTACGCTGTGGCTATCCCCAAATTGGACAATCAGAAATGCTGTGGAGGAAGAAAAAAAAAAAAAAAAAAGGAAGGTTTAAATAATACATAAGATTTCAGACTCTCGTCTTGCCAGTGCCGAGGCCAGAAAGGGAAGACAGATGAAGTGCTCTGCAGCTCTGTCAGAGGATGCAGCAGCGGGTCACTGACACATACGGCTCTCAAAGTATTGCCCATAATGTGCAGTAGCTAGTTTTCTAAAATTACTTTTGCAGCACTAGGCAGACATGTCCACAGATTTGCAGTCACTTTTCTGAAGATTGGAACATAAGTGTCACCGGGCTACTGGAGGGTAATGTCACTAATTTCTTTGGATTGCTCCCAGTTTGTGGCGGGGAGGGTGGAAGAAGGAGCAGGCACAGCGGAGGTTGGAGGGGGTTGTATAATTTGCAGGTGAGACATTCTTTATTCATTTCTTCTGGGACATTCTGGTTTCTAAAAATCCTGGCAAAAATGTTACTGTCAATTTAAAGTAAAGGCACAGAGGGGAGGAATGCTGAAATACTCCTTGGTTTGAAAATTTAGAAGAAACTCTTTCCTGAAGTGCCACCTATTGCTTCAAACCAGCAGCACCGCAGAAGCGGTGGTAAGGAGACCGCAGGTCAGCGGTCTGAATTTAACCTACGTGACTAAAAGTCCCGACCACCTGATCTACCTGACCCGAACTGCGCAGCTCAGTCTGTTCCCCGGTGCAATGTGGCAACGCCGCAGCACAGTGACTGTAATACGGATCTCTTTTCTAAGTCTTATGTCTAAGATAAATATAATACTCATAAAGATGCAATTCAGGAAGCCTTTTATAACGCACTTAACTTTAAACATATGCTCAAGTTCCAGTACTTTTAACGGAGCAGCGTTTTAATGCTCCTTTCAGCTGAAGTGTTTAACAGAGGAGATGCTTTGCTTTTGGGTTTGTAAGGGGGGGCTCAGACAGGTCTTTCCCAGCCCTGGCCTCCATGTGCACGTAGGGTATCTGATGGAGAGCCCGAGCAGGGAGGCAAAGGGCTGTGCACGTACTATTCCTGTGTTGGGGTGGGAAACACAGAGTGCAACACAGGTTTTCACTACTGCAAGCTTTCTGGATTTTTTTTCCTGACTGTACTTCCACACAGACCTCGGAGGTGGGGACGCAGTGTGGCTCCATCTTCTACAAGGAGAGATCTGACGTCACTTGCCACCATCGCATACGGTAGCTCAGAGATTTAAATCTGGATTTTCTGAGCTGCCCTGCACTGTCTCTGACTCCTGCATGCATGCACATATGCAGAGTTATGATTATTATTAATACTCGTATAATTTACATAACTTCCTATATGATTACTGCATACTAAAACACCCAAGTAGAAATTTCCATTGCTAATTAGAGGATGTTAATGCTAAACTCTCATAGATGGAGATTTGTTTGGAAATTAAGCCCCAGTAATGCTGTTTGTCCTTTGCAGTGAAGCTGTGGAACAGGGGGACGATGAAGCGGGCTCTGTACGCTCACCTGGGGGAAAGCCGGCAGCGGGCAAGGAGAACGGACTTTTGCTCGGATGAAGTCAACTAGACATTACCCTGGAAATCAGCATCTCCCTCAGTCACCTTTGTTACAAACGCAGCAAAACGGAAAGGCTGCCTCATTCCAGTGCCATTGAGGCAATTTTTTTTTTTTGCTGTAAGGTAACTGTACTGACTTCAGTGAAATTACTTCTGATTTATACCTCGGGAAGTGAGAGAGGAGCCCGACACCCCGGGTAATTCTGCTCTAGCATTGCCTGTACCCATTAACAATTCCTTGCATTTACATGAATAATTAGGTTGGGCTAAAAGAAATATCATCCCTCTGTTTTAAAACATAATGCAAAGATATTTCTGAGACAATCTGAATAAAAATTTTGTAACTTGTAGAGGAAAATTTCTGTGAAACTACATAGTCAGTTGTTCTTTGAAGGAAAGACACAAAGTGCTTAGACTGCTGGAAAAAAAAATCCATCAAGTAATTCTCTATCTATAAAATAGGTGGTAATGCAATCTGAGCTTAATTTTGATGGCACACTGTACTTCATAACAGTGACAACACCTTAAAAAACGTAATGAAAAGGCCTGATTTATTACTGAAATAATCCATTTAGCACTCCAATAAATAAAGGGAGAAAATACAACCAATGTTTCGGCAGAAGGGGAAAAAAAAGAAGAGAGAAAAATTGCGATGCATAGCAGTTTTCTATAAATGCATCCAGAAACTGTGGCCACATGTTTTGGGGTTGATTATTTTTCTGAAGACAAATATAAATTCAAAGTTAGATTTGAGATTTAGGCCTGATGTCCACTCTGCCTCTTGCAAAAACGCACAGCGGTCCCGCGCCTCAGTAACACAGGGACAGGTTCTGACTGACAAGGGGGAGGAGAAAATGCTAACTTACCGCCTTACAAATATTTGATTTTGAATATGCTCTCATAGCCATCATTAAGTGCAAAGCAAACATATTTTCCCCTCATGCCAAATTTGTTTTAATAACATGACGTTACTTCTGCAAATGTCAGCTCCAGCCTCTCTCTCTCCCTTTCAGTGGCACTTGGCCCACAGTGAAGACTGGCGGGTTTTATACTCCCTCTACATCACTTCTATTAATCTGTTTAATATGCTACAGGACCTGGCAGTGGCAATGACAGTAAAAGCAATAAAATCCTCACGTGGCAGATGTTTGTATTCGGGTACAGCGTCCCGAACGGCATGCTGGAGAGAGGGGCTGCCATTTCTCTATAGACGAAGAAAAACTTTCCAACACAGAAACAGTCATCTAGCAGAATGACTTGACTGAGGAGGGTGCTGGACTCCGATACCAAAAGTTTTAAGGCCACGTTGGACCAAGCTGTGAGGAAGGATGCAGAAAGGATGCGAGCGTGGCTCTGCAGGGTCCGCTGCTTTCAACGAGGAATGGTATTAGTGGTGACAGCCGCGGTAAAGGGGTTCTCCTGCACGTTCCCAGCATCGTGGACAACGTCCTCCTCCTCCTCACGATGCTAGCGGCCAGACCGAGAGGTGCTGGCTGAACCTCAGCACATATAAGAACACGTTGTGTCCCCATCTCCCAGCCCAGGTCTCTTGGTGTTTGAGTCGGCCAGTGCTGCGTGCCAGTTCTGCAATCATTAAAGTGAATGGGAAGTACCACAGATGAAAGGTTGGGGGAGAAAAAGCAGCAAACCTTTGCCACGTGGCCCTTTTTGGGGGGATATTTTGCTGTGTGGCCTTGGAGGATCTTCCATTGGTGGCTTTGTCCCTTGTGGCCGCATCTCGGGCGGCCGAGGCTGGAGGAATGGCTCCGGCGCCTGCGTCCCGCTGCACCCTGCCCGGCCCTAATTGGCCTGTTTGTTTTGCAGTAAGTGATTCCTGCCTGTCTTGGGGTGGATTGTTTTTCACACCATTAAATGAAGTTCTGCTGTATTGATCCCTGTTTTTCCAATTTGAAGCCTGAAAAGTGATGAAGACATTTTCTTGTTTTCTCATGTACTTTTCCCTCAGTTCATTTAGGTGACCTGTCTTTAGTTCCTTGCTCTGCTCGCTGTAATTGCTTCTTCAGAGTAATGTTACACCGTAAGCACGGTACTGGAGCCGGGGTATGTTTTTATGGAAGGATGAAGGAAGGCGAGGTTGAAGTCATCAACCAATATTAACTGTGGAAGGTTTGTCACAAATGACATCTCAATAGCAGTGTCTCCTGCTGGAGCCTCAGTAAAATAGTACAGAGGATGAGGGCAGGACCACGGGACAGCTTTGTCTCTTCAGGCTGCTTACTATTTTGCTTAAGAGATGGAAATATTGTGGAACGGTATTTTTCTTTGGGCACAGATATCGTTGTTTGTGTCCTCTTTACCTTTGTGAAAAATCTAAATACTTGAACGTTTGCATTAGATTTTGCCAGGGATCTATTTTTGTTTAGCACTAATGTAAGGGGTGGATTTTTTCCAGAAGAGATCAATAGAGTGGGTGCTGAACTTATGTTTAAATGGCAAGTTTAATTAAGGAGGGAGTGCTGGTTCCTCCAATGCAGCCTCACTTGCAATTAATTAAAGTATGAGGTCTAAACCGAGCCCATACACACCGAGAAGGCTTCGGTCGGCTCCAGACTTGCAGAGCTTACAGACGGAAACCAGCAGAAGTGCAGTGAATCCTGGGGAAAACATGGGAGGCTGGGATTGTTGTCCCACCGAGTCTGGCACAGGCTGGGATGCCCGGACTCCTGAACGCAGCACCGCTCTGCTGGTTTGCCTCAACGGGTAGGTAGGGACCAAATTTAAAGTTTGACTTGGTGTTTCATAGCAGCATCTTGGGTACCTCTGCACCCACACGGGCTGCCTCCCGGTGCGCTCGTGTCACTCTGAAGCGAGGCAGGTATTCCCGAGACGATGATGCTCCGGAAGATTTTTACTTCCAGTCTTTTCTGGTATTTTTGCTTTCCAGTTCACAGGGAGACACATACAACATCCTTGTTTTAAGGAACTTGTTGCTGCTTTGATTTCTTATGGAAGTGGATTTTGGTGGCTTTGCAATAAAGGGTGGAGCGTAGCACTTTATTTTGTTTTTCATTACAGGAAGGGAGTAAAGCGAGTGCTAATAGAGAGGCAGAGCTGGCAACTCCTGTGCAAGGCCGAGGGAACGTGTCCCACCTCCGAGATGCTTCTGGAGGGAGCTCAGCCCTCCCTCCCTCCCTCCTGCTGCGATGTTGCTTATTAAAGCAGCGGGAGGGTCTGCGAATGGCCAGAGTCAAGCCCGGCTCAGGTAAGCTCAGGTATCAGCAGGATGAATGCGTTCCCTGATCCTGGAAATAATCCCGTCAAGAGCAAGTGGCCTGGAGGAGGGTCTGGAGTCTGCAGGCGTCTGGGGTGCGGGAAGGCAGCCGTGCACGGGGCCTTTGCAGAATCAGGGCACGAGAGGCAGATCTCGGTGCACGCTTATTAGGAAGGTGATTATTTATTTTGCATTACTACTATTATTATTACGTGCATAAGCCTAAATTGTGTAAGAACTTTACTGCACAAATTGCGTTCGCTTGCTGCGAGCGCAAAATAAAGAGGAAAATTCTCTCCTTTGAATATCTTCTGTTCTAAATGGGTGGGAAGTGCTGAGAGAGGGGGCTTTGGGGGTCAAGATCTGTCTTTTGTGCTCTCGGCATCTGCTATTATGAGGTCCCCGCTCCAATTGGCCTTCCAAAGTGTTATCGCAGTACCAAGTAATATATAATATAGACAAGAGATAGGGAAAGGGATGCAGTAGAAAAATAAACTTGTGCCAATGTATTATTCCAAGAACACCAAAAAAATCCAATGTGCTGTTTGAGAACATGGTGCCATATAGACATCTGGGGGAAAATCTTGGAAATAATGTCCACTGGATCTGAACGGCATGATACGCTTGAAAAGGGTAACTGCACTAGGCATAGTAAACAGCAGAAAATACACAAACAAGGAGGGTTTAATAATTTCTTTCTTTCCCCTTCAAATGTAAAATCCTTGGGAAAAGGCTAAAAATTAGGAAAGGGGGTAATCTTCAGAAATGGGTGGTCTGTTCATCACCTAAGGGATAGGAGAGGATTTCTTTTTAAAAAAATTTTTTATTGTAAACTACCTTATGACAATTGGTGATAAAAGAGCTGAGCCTTTCAAAAATCCATTTTAATAAAACACCGTATGACCTCATAGATATGCATAGGATTTAGAAATAACATGGATGTTAATGAAGGTACTTGAAAGGTATGGTGCCATATTGCAATTTTATGGAAGATCTTAGATTAATGAAATTAAACGTGAACTGCATTGTTTAGATGATGAACTTAAGGTCATATCTGCAGCATTTGAAAGAGAAACCTTGAGTGGAGGGTGTAGAATCATTGATTTAGACCCTGGTAGACAGCTGAATAGCAAGCATTGAAGCATGAAGGTAAATTCCCATATTTCATTGTTAGAAGGTTAGCTGGTGGCTGCCAGCTTTTCAGTGATAATCACCAACCAATTCCACCCTGTTTCAAAAAAGATTTTGCCTTTGTGTGCTAAGACACTTTTAAAAACCATTACTGTTCAAAGCAGGGGCACACTGTTTAAAGAGAAGCTATTTCTGCAAAATACAGGATGGCAATGAGTTGATGCTGTCCTTGGATAGTGATGCTATTAAGTTCATTAGGATCATCATCCATTTAAAATGCTTATAAGGAGAATTAAGACTGTTTGCTGGAGACGCCAGAGGCACCTCCTACTGCAAGTCACAACTACATGTCATCAGTAATTAGCTCATTTGCTTCCTTAAGATTTTTTTATACGACAATGGCCCTTTCAGGTTTAAGTACTGTTTTCCTCCCCAGACACACAGCACACGTGCACACACAGAGGGAATAAATGCATGCACATGCACATGTGTTAAACTAATAGACATGAATTTGTACAACAGGAAAATTGCAAGGAACGAAATCCTCAGGCCTTAAGAATAAGTGATAATAGAATGATACTGCCAATTACTGCTGGAGAACAGTGTTGTCACAGGGAACCGCTCGTGGAGATAGAAGGATGAGGGGCGGAGAAAAGATTCCCTTTTGACAGTTTGCCGTTAAAGGGAATTTGTCAAGGATGTTAAAATTAGATCTAACTGGGCCAGATCCTCAGATGACATAAATCAGCCTGTAGACTTCAAACCATGATCTGACCATGTACTCCTCTTTGTTCTTTCTTCATCTTTATTATCTGCATCATAACACTGCCTGAAAGCTCCAATGATGCTTTAAGCTCCATTGTCTTAGCACTGTACAAATGCAGTGAGAGAAGGTATTTCCATGCTTTCATCTGCTCTGCACAGAGTCTTTTATTGTTTAAAACACCCACGTGTTTTACAAAACCTACTAAGCAAGTGTGGGAGATGGGGACCTTGTCTAGACTAGGATTTAGGCTGCAATGTTAATATCGGTTAGACAGTCTGTACGGAGTGACCTGTTTTCAGTGTGGGTAAGATGAGCTGCTTTCCACAGTTGCAAAGTGATCGAGTTGCCTTTAATGAGTGCTATTGCATACCAGAGTGAGAACACTGAAACAGGAATCCATCCTCCTGCAGCCAGCCCTGCTGATTAGAAATATAGTAATACTTAAAGGGAGCATTTAGCTTCTGGAGTGGCCTGCTAGGGTGCAAGGGTCTAGCTGGGTACAAGAGAGGGCAAACCTGAAAAAGGCACTCTCAGGTGGGAAAAGATCCCGTACTTCCACGTACATTCTCTTCCAGCCCAAAAGCAAAGCTAAACTCTGCCACGTCATGAAAACTGAAAGCTGCCAGTAAAGAAATTAGAAAAGAAATAGTGTTAGATAATGATCATAAATGCATTATGATCACTCCTTTTGTTAGAAACTTCCTTGTTTTCTCCCCGGTGTACACAACAAACAGATTGCACATGATTTTTTGCGTGTGTTTGGGGAGGAGAGACAAAGGGAATAAAGTCTTGGCCATTAGACATTTAAAAAGGCAGTTGGGACACTTAGAGACATGATGCTTATTAAAATAAATGGAAGATGTGTGTCTAAATCCCCTGGTCATCCTTGAAAATCTTGTCCCTAATATTTATCTTGCAGTCATTTCCAAATGGGGCATTGCATATCCCGTCTCTAGCATGTATCTACGTGCAACTGGACAGTAAAACCAGGATCACACAGGGGCCAAGCCCAGCTCTCTGCCATATACTGCTTAATGTTCTGAGTAAGGAGAGAGCGTAATGGTACAAAGCTTTGAAACGGTACGCAGCATTTTCTGGGAAACTAGAGAAAAAAGTCCAAGTCCCACAGAAGTTAAGGGAACGTGGCTCCCCTCTCCCATTTCCAGAGGTTTCTGGTATGTGCAGCTCTTGGCATTGGACAGACTAACCCTGCTGCATCCAGTTCTGTGGAGCTGATTTGCTGAGCTTTTAATAGATTCATAACTTTCCATCCTGTTGTAAATCTTCCGACAAATATTTTTTAATTTTTAAAAGAAACTATTGGCATCGGCCACTTCAGAAACGCTGACCCATTAAGCCTAAACAGCGAAGTTAGGGTATGTTAAATATCAATTGATTATAAAACCCATATTAATTGATGTTTAGCAGCTCCACTAATGGAGAGGAGCTCATTACATAGCTGTTAACCCTCAACGCATATATATTAAATAATCAATTAGTATTTATTTAACATACAATAACCTCCTTGTTAGAGCTAAATTAAAAGCCTCTTTATGGAGGCCTTGCAGAAAGCACGGCACTCTGCTAACCTGAAGCCAGGAATTTGCATTAATAGCTTCAATCTTTGTTAGCTCTGGTGCCCCTAAGATGATTTTAATGTATTAAGTGAAGGACTAGAGGGGTCGTGTATGTTACAGTCACTTGGCCCTACTAAGAGGGGCTCAGTCCCTGAGTTATAGGACGGAGTATGAAAAAAAGTATAGTTCAGGTAAGTATTTGTTGAACAGAGCTGTAGCTAAAATAAACAAAGTTCTCCTGCAGCACAATGTGTTCTGTAGGCAGATCCCACTCCCGAGAAAGGCCGAGCTGAGAGGAGAGACGGGAAGAAGAGAAAGTCTGAATTTCTCCTTCGAAGACAGATGGAAAAGATTGCACTGCTTTTCCCGGACCACAGAACGGACACGGGGACCTTTGCCGTGGGGCAGGATAACCTTTCAGCGCTTGCACGTGCCACCACGCTATGCCATCAGGGACGCCGGGAGGCCAAGAGAGCGTCCAGGGTCACTCGCTCCGTTGTAGACAGACCATGAAATGCAAGTTCACCGCATTGGACTGTTCTGGCCACTTGGGTTTGTTCTTTCTCCCATTCCCAACCCTTCAGTCTGGTAAGACTGTGCTGACACCAAATTCAGCTGGGGTGTAGGGTGTGCACTGCGGTGACTACCAGGTGCGAGCAAAGGCTGGGGAGATGCTGGATGGATTAAAGCTGAACCGAAGATAAGCCTCATTTATCCTCCTTTGCCTATGCAGTGCAGAATGCACTCCACTGACGCAATTACAGCCTGTAAAAAATGCAGTTTTAACACTGCACTACCTTTTACGAGAAGAGTCTTCAATTAAAACTCTTCCTAAATGATAGGAATTGTGGCACTTAACAGCAAAAGGTGAGTCAGGTTTCCCCAGGATAAACACGGTGCCAAAAGAGCATGCGGGTGTGAACCGAAGGCTGTAGGGCTGCGTGGGGGAAAAGAAATGAGAAAAGCTTTGGCAGTGTGTCTTGTGGGCTGTGCAATTCTCCCGTGGACCTGATTTAGCTTACGCTCCCTCCACACAGGGAGAAAGGCCCTGGGAGCTCTTGGGCAGAGGAGAGCGTGCCGGCGAGGGTGCTCAGTGCGGAGAAGTTGGTGAGTTGCTGTTCGTGTGGTCCTGGCGAGATGTAGAGACCCTGCCGGTGATGGGTGAGAGGGAAACAGAGGGACTCACGCACAAGCGAAAGACCTTTGAAGTAGTAGAAAAGTATTTTCAAATGTAAAAATAAAGGAGAACAAGGAGAGAGACGGGCAGACAGCAAGACAATATAGAAAGCAAAGAAGTGGCACGGTTGGGTAATAGAAATAGGGCAAACTGGGGAGCTCAGAAAAGGAATAGCTGAACTAAATTGCTCAAAATGAGTCTCTCCTGTGTTATGTTCTGAGCTGCCATTTATATCTGTGTGGCGTATTGAATATTAGCAAATGGATTTACTCCCATCTCTCTCTGATGTAAAAGGGTGACAAGGAAGAGTATAGTAGGGAGCTATTCTGTTTTCCTTGGAGCCTAGGTGAGTTTTATATTGGGGTCTAATAGGCCCAGAACCTATTCGGAGCTGAATTGTATCACCCCTGCCCTATGCAATAATCTGTTTTCTGGTGGGGGAAAGCTGGGAAATCAAGCAGCTTCTCTAGAAGTCAATTTTGGTTCTCAAAGTGGAGCCAGCTCAAGAAATTGTCATTGATCCACTTCTGAACTTGGAGCAAATTTCCATAAAAATAATCAGACCCTCTCAGCTGCAGAAGTTTGTAATGCCATGTGTTTCACTGGGTGGGACGGGCAGGCTGGGAGAATGGGGGCTGAGCAGCACTTTGGTTTCAGGTTCTTCCTCTTCACTGTACCAATTCTGAGTAGGGAGTTGGGTGAGGGAGGGGATGGGAGATGATGCCTTGGCCACCCTCTTTGTAACGTCGTGGCAAAAATGAGCAAATGAAAGCAGGTTGTTTGGTCTGATTCTCAGCTGATGGAAACTGGAGCAGCCCCATTAGCCTTAAAAAAGCTTGATTAATTTAGGCTCCTGATGAAAAAGTATCTGGCAATGTGGCTTGGTTTAAAAGCCCCTGGAAACTCAGGGGGGCTCTGATACTGGGGGAGCTAGGTTCAGACCGGACCAGACAACAGCTTCATCCCAGAGGTTTGAACAAAAAACATGAGGAAAAGCAGGGCAGGCCTGATGGTATGGGGCATTTTATACAGGTGTGAAAGGGGGTGCATGCCCGCCCCCCCCCCAACCCCTGACTGCTCCCCTCCAGAGGGAGAGCCCCAGCCTCCCCCGACTGCAGAATGGCAAAAGGGACACAAGGAGATTTGAGGGTAACAGAGACGGGGCAGAAACAGGCAAATAACCATGGATTTGAAACATCAGCATGTGGAGTTTATAGTGAAGGGGTAAGCAAAATAAACTGGAGGAGAATGACAATACTGTTTGAAGGGTAATAATCAACCTGATAGAAAAATTGCTTTAACCATTGTGGATCTCATGGAAGACCCTAATGTAATTTTATTTTATTGAGAAAATTTAATTGTGTTTCAGGCCAGCTCTGCTTTTAGCTCTGCTGTGAAGCGTAATGCAAGCACATGTCAACGCCTGCCCCTCCCGAAACTCAGGGAGGACTTTGCTGTTGGCTGCTCACTACAGGAGAAAGAGACCTTTGTGGTCTTTTCCCTCCAAGGACAGCACCAGTCGTTTGAGCAAGTGATGGTCACCTGTATTCACAGGTATATGATGTATTTTTAGCACCTGCAGTAAATTACTTCTTTTTTCCTTACAGCTTCTGGAAACATTCCCAGTCCCTGGCCTATTCATCAGGATTGTTACATTTCTGCTGCTGAAAAGAGGAAAGTACCTTTTTCTCTTACTATTTATTAGCATGTACCATAGTGCGAGGGACTGCACCGGGGAGGGGAACCCTGTTGTGAGCGGCACTGGGTAAACACAGCAGAAATGACAGTGACAGTCCTCATCACAGAGTGTTAGCAATTCAAACAGCCATGTCAGTCAAAGAATTTGAGAGAAGAGATGTAACACAAGCAAAAGGAAGAATGTGACAGTTTGCAAACACTGAGTGAGTTGCATGATTTTTCATAGGTGTGTTCGTTCTTTAAGTATCTTGAAGGAAATGCAAATGAATTTTATCCTGGACAACTCTATGTGCAAGCCAGGTCTGTTGGAGCTTTATGTTAGACATGTAGAAATTTCTTTCTCTTGTAGAGAGAGATAACCACAGGGCTTTTTGAAAATTTCAGGAAATTATCCAAGGCCTGTTTTTGCGTAAGAGCACAGGGGGATATATCATTGAGCCCTAGGGAAGGGCAGCCTTGTGCTAATCTATTAATAATAAGCGGAAGAAAGTAGTAAAACAGAAGCAGTGGAGCAAAAAGAAAACCAAAACCCCCACCAGACGGAAGCTGATGATTTTCCAAGGTAAGATTTGGGGGTAGTTGGAATGTATTGATGTTGCCTAAAACAAGCAATTCAATCCCTCCACACCGCAAAGGTAACATCAAACTTAAGAAATTTAGGAAATTAGGCTAAACATTTTCTATTATCCTGAAATTTTGCCTTAGAGAACTGATAACACAGAAAGAATTTCCTTGGGAAAGGAACAAGTAAAGGATGCTGCAGAATTATTTTAGTTAAACTGACTGCAATGCTAAAAATGAATTCTGGAGCAGGACAATAAAGAACTCACACAAGAATATTAATTCCAATCATCCAAGGAGTTCAGTCACTAAAGTCAGGAGTGAATTCATAGTCTGTCTAGTTTCCACGGGCTTTGGGGAGGCCTTGCCAATGCTATTCTTTCCTGCTAGATTTGCCTGTGACTCTTCAATGTTATTAGTGGAAATAATTTCCTCTATGGAGAAGCAGCTGCCTCTCCCCTGCTGCTCTGTCTCTGCTGTGGATTGCTCCACCGTACATCGTATCTTCCCTCAATCCTCGTAGGCAGCACCAAGGGCTGTGCCTGCAGGGTGTTGTTCAGTCTTTTGCCCAATTATCCAGACACAAAATGCCCATTCTAAGCTAATCATGAAAGACAGTCTTCTCCTGGTGAAAACACTCTCTGAGGACTCACCTCTGCCATGGTGCCTTCAAGGAACTAACCCACTAATTATGGGAAAGGAGTGCTTGGATTTATATCATACATGACATTAAAAGCAGAAAGGGAGATCCCAAGGCTGAGACCCCGGGTACTTGTCCCATCACTTTGCCGTGCTGCTTGACCCCTTCCCTGTCTCTCTGGTTCCCCAGGGAGACCTGCTCGCCCCCACTGGCAGCGTGTATTCCCTCGGTGAGAGACTCTCCGAGGCCTTTTTGAAAATTCCCATCTAAATACACGTGTGTCGAACTTCATGAAGTGTGGCTGCAAAGAGTAAGTCCTGTCTGTAACACGTTATAAAGTCCTCAGCTAGCAAGCACTAGGGCAGAGTAAAATGGTTATTTTAGCTGTATCATCTCTCACGATTGCTTGTCCGCCATCTCTGTGGAGGGGTGGCTGGCAGACCACAGTTCTGCTGATTTAAGCTCGCCAGGCTCCCGTGTTGGCTCTCTTGCTGAAGTGCCTGAGCTGCCTTACAGGACTTGGCCATAAACTGTGCAGCCCAAGGAAGATATTGTTTGTTTTCTGAAGGACAGGAGGAAATCACCCCGTATATGTCCTCTATCTATTGCCTCTCTGGACAGGAAAAACATAAATGCCCTTCCCACCATTTTATTTATTGGCTTTGCTCTGTTTCCTGGGAAAAGCCTTTTTTTTTATTTTTTTATTTTTTTTTTTTTAGTACTTTTGTGTGTGTGTGTGTGAGTCTGTGTGGGGTAGGCGTGTGTGTGTGTTTAGGAGGTTAAAAAAAATTTCTTGCTGTCAGCAAGTGATGTTACAAACCTGCTCTGACAAGGCTGGTTGTATATTTACAGTTGGTGAGAGCGAAGGCTTCATCAATCTTCACGCTTTGAAAGGGACAGGCCCGCTCCCATGAGCACCTGCTCCGGGAGAACAGCTGAACTGTGACTTTCCAGGGAGCTAGCTGTAAATTTTAGCCATTCCCCCCGCAGCCCACGCATGCTTGAGCTCTTTAACCTTCCCAGGCTGGCAGGAGTCCCAGCAATCAGTTTAGTGCAAAGACTGGGGTTCTTTTTAATTAACCTTTTGTTTCCCACTGCAGGTGTTTCAAAGTTTCTTAATGTTAAAAAGGAAGAGGAAAAAAAAAAAAATTGTTTGCAGAGGTGCATCCACTCTCTTCCGCTTTTTCTATGCTTGGTGATCAAACGGGATCAGCCTTTCTCATGTTTCCTCTCCACGTTTGCCTCTCGGATGCATGTCTATAACAGCATGGGAATCTGCAGCACGGGTTCCCTTTAGGCATCTCCAGAAAGTATTTCTAGGAGTGCACTTTAGTTTTGTCCTGCAAGGCCACGTTTCCTTCCTTCGTGAGGAACTTTCTTTTCCAACCCACTCCTCTTTCTCCAGGCAGCTTTCTTCAGACACTTGACTCCCTTGGTGTGTTGATATTCTGTTTAATTGGTTTGGCCTCTCGCACCCAGCCTGCCCGGCCAGGGGAAGTTTGATTATAGACTCACTGAACACTTCTGCTTCTGCAGCCACCAGTCTTCCCAGAGCGCTCACTTAGCAAAAGGAAAAAAAACCAAACCCCTTGAAACAACTCCAAAAACCAGGCCAACCTGTGTTAACCATCTTTAACGGTACGCTGGACAAGGCCAGTGAGGAGACAGAGATTAGAAAAAGTAGCAGGAAAGCACAGGGAGAGGATTTAGATGGATCATGCTTGGGAGGTGTAGCAGTATTTTTGTATGTAAAAGCACTTGGTTTACTTCAGGTAGGCTGTTCTGTTAATAAAATAAAGCTGTATCGCTTTGGGGGGGAAATATTCCTGCGCTGTAAGAAAAGGGAGTATTGTCCTGTTTGATCAATAACATTATTAGCAGAACAAGAACCTGTTGTATCTCTAAGAAAATTCATATGTGGAAATTTATCACAAGGAAAAAATACATTTAAGCCCCACTTAAAACAATAAAATATATCTTTGAGGGAAAGTTTCAGACTTTTTCTGTATAAGAGGAATAATGGTTTCTATAATTTAATAGGTGCTAAATTTGGTGAGGAGTGCCAGCAAATCCATTTCACATAATGATATTTTATCTCCCTTGAAATGGTCATTTTCATGAATGTCTTTTTATTGGTTCCCTTGTCCCACAAAGTGTCCAAGGTGGTGCTGCTCATCCTCAAAAGCAGAGCACATATAGAGGCAGGGATGACTAGAGAAACCTATTAATAATGGTGACACAAAAAATGGGCAGGAACTGCATGACAGTTAAATGTGCTCCCTATAAATAAAGAGCGTTTCTACTTTGACCCTCAGGGCTGTGGCTTTTTAGTGCTTACTTTTGTAGGAGTTAAGGTGGTCACAGCTATTAAAAACTACAGATGAGCTGAAAACAACTTCAGGTGAGGATAACAGAAAAAAAGGGGTTTCCAAAGAAGATCTCACTGGAAGCTGCAGCTAGAAAAAATCTGAAATTGTCCTTGAGTGAGGGATTTTGTTTACTTAGGTGGGGGCAATCTTTGCTTCTTGGTAAAAGGATTGATGTATTCTCTTAGGTATCTAATTTCAAATTCACAGAGCCAAACCTTTTCCTTATGTAGCTCTACTGAGATGGACGGGAGCATTAGTTATGAAGGTTCACAGATTTTTAGAGCCCTCACAGTGTATGTTGTATATAAACTAAAACTCATGGATATGGTCTCATTCTGGTTGGTACTTTATGCTGACTAGAGGTAGCAACCACAGTTTGTGACTGCTATCACAAAAATAAACTGAGTTTCAGAAAGGGAACAGAGAAATTTTTCTTGGGAAAAACAAGCACAAGGTTGGAAGAAAATCAAAATAAAATAGAAGGAAGTGGAAAATATACAAGGGTAGGTATCAAAAAGGCAATATATAATATTATAGTGTGATAAATACACTTGGTATAAAATGGCCAGTGACATTCACAGTCAACAGAAGGTCTTTGCTGCCTTCCCTCTCATGTGCCATATACCTGTAGAATCAAGATTGTTGGAGCTTTGCCACCCTTTGAATTCTCCCACCTGAAGTGGCTGGGAGCTCCTGCAGCCCTGCCTGTGTGAAGGAACGAGGATGTGCCAACATTTGGTCCCAAAACTGCAAATTCAGAATGAAGCAAGGAGCAAAAGAAGTGACAAGATGAGCCATTGTGGGAAATGAAGGGAAGACTGTGAAAATGGCTATAATAAATAATAAGAAATGTTGCATGGGCCAAAGGAATAATAGATCAGCAATGGAAATACTCTAAAAGCTGCTGAGAGTCATTGATAGACATTGTGGAAGAAAAAAAATAATTAAAAAAAAAATCCCTGACGGTTTTGCCTTCTTGTTCACAAAGGTGGGTGGCAGGGCAGATGCCAGAATGAAATATAAATTTCCTTTTGCATAAAGAAGAAATATTGAAGGAAACGGAGCAGAGGTGATGGAGAAATTAAGAGTGTTAAAAGACCCTGAAAGCATGTGGTCCACGTCAAACCCCTTTCAGGATTTTGAGCTGAGTCAGCAAAAAGTAGGAAAAATCTGTTGAGGGAAATGAGAACCTCTTTGAAGACCAGTAATGGAGAGGTTCCTGCAAGTGTCAAGTCCAGAGGTCCGAGGAAGCTTTCCAGAAATGAAAGCTGGTGGTACAGAGGAAGGTACCTTGTATGGCCAGGAGGCCAACGTGTATTTTAATCTGGGGCTGCAGTAGAGAAATAGTTAGGAGAAGTTACGAGTTTAATTAAGGAAAACCATCAAGGATTAAAAAATTGGAAGCTGTGCCAATAAAAGGAGAAGAAAACTGACAGCAGCTTTCTGAGGAATTAATGCAAATCATAGGCCAGGGAAAGCCAAAAGATATAACTTCTGCAGTGGCAGGAAAGGTTGGCTATAACACAGTCGAGAAGCATAATCTGGAGTAAAAATGAGAAGTGTGGGACATGCAAGTGCCTGGTCGAGCACTGGGCTGGTGGGTCCTTGCAACTGAGCTATTTGTGAGGACGCACTGGCTTGTACTGCCATGGCTGTGAGTTGGGAGAAAGTATGATGCTAAAGGAACTTCAGAACACAAGATAAAGCGATTATTCAGGTGAATTTAACTGAAGGAAGCGCAACTCGGAGACAAGAGGAAGGGAACAAATACTATAAGGGTTTGAGGGCACCTGGCTGGCTGGGAAACCAGTGAGCACGAGTTCAACCCAAGCACCGATCGGGCAATTTTCTGTGTTTCTGCAACAAGTTTCAATGAAAGATTTCTGATTCAGGCACTCTTAATTAAAACTCCAAGCATCCCTTAAGAAGGTCAGTGCAAGCTGAACAGCTACTGTCAAACATGGTGCATCAGACTTTCTAACGGTTAACCAGGAGGAAACTGCTCTTCAAAAACTTGAATAAGTGTTTTTGGGGAAAATAGCAGCATTTCGGTTCTCTCTGGCTGTCTGACGCCCATTTATTTGGTATCCAAACAGCTTTAAAGCACTCATTATCATCTTGCCTAGAGTGAGCAGATAACGGGGACTATGGGAAGGACTTTGCCTACTAAATCTTGTATCTTTGTTTTAGGAAAACTGCCTGTTCTACAGAAGAACAAAACAGGAGCCTGGATCCATATTTGCAACCAGCTTCGACAAGAGCTATGTATCTCTCTTCTCACCTGTGCCGAGCTGCTACTGCCTCCTGCACCCAGCCCTTCCTAGCTCTATCTCATAAACCCAGATTCGGTAAAGTTTTTGAGGATGAATCCACCCCAAAAGTCGCAGCAGCGCTTCAGGAAGCAGCAGGGACAGGACGGGGGAGTGGCTCATGGAGGAGTGCTGCTCTGGGGGGGATGTGGGGCTATGTGGGGGCCTTCCTCTGAACTCCAGACGGTTTCTGGGCAGAGTTGAGGGGAGTAAATAAAAGGAAAAGAGAGCCGAAAGAGAGTTTTTCCAGAGCTGCTTCACAACAAGTCTTGTGCTGCCTGTGAGGGAGCGCGCCCCAACTGCCACAGACAACCACGTTTGGTGAGAAGACAGCTGCCCCAGCTACGCTGCCGGTTAGACCCCCCCCCGCCCACATCCAGGACTGATTAATTTGTGCCTCAGGTATGGAAATGGGGAAAAGAAGAGGAAACATCTCCCTGTGGAGGCCAAGCGTGTGCCCCGCTGTGGTCCGGGACAGGCTCTACTGCCCGTGGGACGGCCGCCCTCTTGCACCCCAACTGCTCCTTGGGGTAACGGGCGCGCAGAAGGCGCAGCCCTTGCGACGGAGGAGTCTAAACATGGTTGGGCTTCTGCGTGCACCTTCCTCAGGTAAAGTCCTGGGCGAAGGGGGATTTCGGGGGGGGGGGGGGGGGGGATCGTCATTCTGTGCCCACTTGGGAAACGGGCAGCGTGGGACCGGCGCCGTGTGGGCATGGCGGCCGGATCAAACCGCCTCGCCGTGGCGCCTCCCGCCTGCGAGGAGCCGCGGGCAGCTCTCGGGCGGGAAAGCGGCGTCTCTGTGAGGAGGGAGGGCGGCCGCAGCCTCCCCCCTCAGCCGGCGGGCCGCGGGGAGGAAAGCGCCAGAAGCGCCTCAGCCCAGTTGAGCCACTGCCCGCCTCCCACCACTAGAGGCTGCTCCACACCTCATTAAATAAACACACAAACAACAATTAACGAAGGATCCCGTGCGAACGGGGCGCCTCCCTCCTCGGAGCTGGCGGCGGGTCGGGGCGAAGGGGCAGCGGGGAGGAAGGTCGGGACGCCCGCCGCCTTGGCTGTCTCTCCCCCCCCCGCTGGCAGGCTGGCCTCCGGAGGATCGCTGCTAGACGGAGGGATCCCGAACGGGCAGAGTTTGACCTCCCGTTTCCCATAGACCGGGAAGATGCGGGGACATATGTAAGAACTTATACCCCCCCTCACGCCCCCAAATAAGTATATTTTTATATATAGCAAGAGTTCTGCTCTGGCACGCCAGCAATCCCGGGTGGCTTTGCCAGGCAGAGTCTTGCAGGAATTGCATCTAAGCAGATGCTCCGGCTTCCTTGCAACCGTCTCCTCTCGAGAGGGAGAGATTTGCAAGAGATTTTATTTGCGAGTCGAATTCCTTTGTCTCAGAGGAACTGGCGCATGTGGTGTTCGTTGATCAGGCTGCACCCCAGAAATTCATTCCCTTTTCGCTTTGGTTTGAAAAAAACCCAAAACAAACCCGACAACAAACCAGCCCGGAGCTGATGCGTTCATGTAAATAGCAGCCCTGGTGCTGTAGAGATCGCTTTGCCAGGCTGAATGCTATCAGCAAGTGTTGGTGTGCTCTTGTAACTTATACCAAGAAAGCTGCGCTTGTTATTAATCTCAGTTCTGCTGTGAGCTGCCGCTTTCACAAAACAATATACAACTTCATTCAAGCATGCTATTGTTGTTGTCTGCCTGGCACTTTAGGCTGCTGTGTGAAGGAAGGTTTTATAGGCTCAACATTTACAGTAAGTAAATATCAGCATTTTCACCAGCCTCCTTCCTCGTTTCCCCAAAGCTCAGACTTTATTTCCGTTCCCCCCGCCCTCTTTTGCCACCAACTTGATCTTATTAGTCTGCAAAATTATAGCCTTGTCGTAAGCCTGGCATTCTGAACTAAGGAGAGCCCCTAGCAGCAGCACTCATATTTTCATTTTGTGTTTTTCATCAGTGACGTTGGTCCAGGGTTGTTTTCATTATTATTACTTTTTTTTAACACTGCTCTGAAAGGATGAAGCTGGAAAGCCCTATCCATTTCCTGGAAAAGCCAGTTCTGTCTGTCAGCATCTGTCATGCCATGTACGCTATTATTTAAAAACAACTACAGTAGTGGAAAGACCAGACTATATGAGGGATTTCTCACTCCAATTGCCATATTCGGTGGCCCACAGTATTTCTTGTTTAGCCTTCCTATGCTGCTGAGAAGTGCATAAGAAGGCTAAACAAGAAATAAACATTAAAGATGTGCTGATATCCTCTTTTTGCAGACAGACGGGGAGATATAACTGCATCCACACTGAGTGGCTCAGGGCTTGAGGTTGCATCTGGTCACCGCTCCCTGCCCTGAGCACGCTGCTCCCATGGTGGGGAGATGCCGACTCCAGTTTCCAGCCAGCTTTTCTCCCAGGGAAGCTCACAAACAAGGCAGGCCTCGCTTGCCCATTGCCTCTGCAAGCACTTCACACAGTAAACACGGCTCTGCAAATTCAAAGCCACAAATGAGTGAAGATGATACAGATGTAGCTTGGAGGCTTCAGACTCACTTGCAAATTAACATAATTTCTTAGAGGCAGGTGTGATTATATCTTTGTGGGTAGCTAGGAGGGGAATGGAGTCACAGATACATTATGCAGTCTTCTCCTTACACTTTAAGGGGGGGGTAAGAAAAAGAGAACTGACATACCAAATGTGAGAAATCAAAACTTAGCTGTTCAGTTAGGGAGGCTGTAAAGGGACCATCGGCTGGGTCTGGGGGTGGGAAGAGGATCTTCTGGGAAACAAAGGTGCTGTCAGCTCTCATGCCTGTTCTAGGCGGTCCTAGCGTTAGGCAGCATTGCTGCTCTGCCTTTTAGTAATTTTATGGACCTGATATTTTAAGGCACCAAAGGGAACGATGATGTTCATTCGACATGTGAGATTATAAAATGGTGAAGTGTTTGTTTGCATGGCCTGGATTGGTAATGTCTACTTCAGAGAGCTTGCTGTTTTATTACCCACTTTTCTGGTGGAGAATACCAGAAACAGAGAAACAGCAGAATTATTATTATTTATTTTGTTGCAGTTAGGTTTTTATGAAGATAGGTGTACAGATGGATATAGACATATGCCGGAGCAGCTGCAAATACAAGACAAAAATACAGGATTTCCTTGCCAAAGCTGAATTCCTGCCAGTCTTTGAGTCCTTTCTTGGGACACTTGTTTGCTGAAGGAACACCAGTGGTTTGCTTTAACGGAGCATAAAAAACATGCACTGGCACAAGGAAGACTTGTGGGCAAAGGTGAATAGATGGACCCCATAGACAATGTGAGTTATCTTTCAACAGTTCATCACTGCAGTCATTGCGCAAGCTGGATTTTTTGCACCTGTGAAGAGGTGGGTACGTATTCAGTGGGGCATTTGGGAACAGAAGTCTCCCAGCCTGGGTTATGTGATGGTAGTAGCAACGCATGCACGTTATTTTTACACCTGATTGTGCATATGGTTGTGAATAGAAGTACCCAGGCACTTTCAGGAGGAAAAAAGGCTGCTGATTTACATATATACTGTATGTTTCCTGTAAAGCAAGGTGGCTAGGCAATGTGATGTTTTGCTACAATGGTGTCCATGTCTGTTAGCTGTGTATCATTTGAGGGATTAGATTAAGTTCTGCCTCTAGGTACACCCATGTGTTTGCTACGGAAGTTGAGAAATCTTAGCCGATGGGGCGTTGCAGGTGTGCAGCTGGGGGGAGAATTGAGCCCATGGTTAGTACAGCCATACAGGCATCACTTCCTTCCTTTATTACCTGGATGCTGTTTCTGCATTGTGAAATATTCCCCTTGTCTTCCTTTTCTCTTTTCTGGAAAGACCTCCTGTAGCATTTGCTGTGTTTATAGCTTTTTATGGGACTTGCAACTCTGGAATTTCATTGCCGCTCCATAATCAATGTTAATTCTCCTCATTTTATGGTTTTAAAAATGTATATGCTCTACTCTTACAAACTCTGTAAAATACCATTAGTGTGTCTTGGGATGATCATACTTTGTTTACAGATGCCCTGCTATTGTAATCCTCTGTCTTTCTATGGTACAGTTACCAGAAAATGGATTAAAAATTAAATGAACATATTGCTTTGTTTGTTTGTTTTTAATGAAAGCTGTTTTCCAATTAGCTCCTGATTTGATCAAAGATTGCATCTGAGTTAATCATATGGTTTTGCCCAGTCTATGATTCTTTCTCTGAGATAACTGGGTCAAGTTTTGTTTACGTTGTGACCCATGTAAACTTCATGATAAACCACACTCACACCTCTTTCCCAGGACCAGAGCAGTACCTGGAGATATGCCTGTAAACTCAACTAAGTGCACAACTGTAGGCATATAGTTATTTGATGTCAGCATGTCTCACTTTTTCGAGAGAATTTTCATCCCCTGCGCAAAGTGACATTCAGTCTTTGGGTTACATACTGGATGAATTTTATAGCCTTTGGTAGAGGCAAGAGATTGTCCACAAATTGTGTGTGCTACTTGTTTATATCCCTAACGACGTGTGTGTGATGGAGAAGCTCTGCTTCGGACTATCTCAGTTTAAAAAGTCTTGCAGCCATCCTTAAATGCTGTTGCACCTTGTTTTGCAGTGCTGTGCCGGCCTTCAGACTGTTCCTCTTCCAAGTTCCTCCGATGTTCATTTCCTCCATCATGGGCAACTTTTTCACCACCCAGCTTTGAAAAGGTGAGAACAATTTGTGAGGCATGGCGCTATGCCCAAAACACTCATCACTGCCAGAACTAGTTAAGAACTCTGCATTTGATATCCTCCCACTTGGTGCTAGCAGGGCCATTCTTACCAGGGTCACTGTCCAGCTGCTGTGTCTCTTAAGAGACCATCATTTTGTGTCCATGTGATGGCTGTCTTGAACAGAAATTGTTCAAGACCTTTTTCTTTTTATACTGTCCAATTGTATGGATTGACTTTAGAATCAGTCTTTCCATCAACAACTCTGTAGATATTATTCACAGCCTAGTGATCTTTGCTAGAAGAGTTCGGCTATCTGTTGGGGTAGACATAGCCACAGAGAAATTGGTACAGAGGTTTGATGACCTATGTTAAGCAGGAAAAAGAGATCACTGCAGCAATTGTATTTGTGGCACATTGTCAGTAACCAGCTTCCTAATCACTTGTGTGAAAACATCGCAATGGAGTTTCCAGAAATCGGTCCTTTTTGGCCCCTTATCAGAGGATAATGCTCTGTTCTCTCCATGAAATGTGTGGATAGGAACTCCAATGTCTGTAGATGACCTGAAATATATAAGCCCTTTATCACACATATTGCATTTAATGACGCTTTTCTCCTTTTAAGTAAAAAGTTCCCAAGCAGCTGGCTGATTTTTTTCAGTCTTGTAAGTTACTCTTTTGGCTCTCTGGTGGAAAAATGTACAAATATTATGATAATGATGATCCTGGTGACTGTGGCAGTGTTGAGTGACCCATCACAGTCAGATATTCTGCTGGGTTTGTTTGGCTGTTGTGAACATGACATTAAATTAATTTGGTTAGCAATATTAAAATTGATTATTGTCCATGAAAATGATAATTGGGAAATAAGTTACTGATTAACATAAGACCAGGATTCTAACTGTCTCAGCTTAGTTGCAACTTGTGTGAAAGAAATCACTTTTCCTGACTCTTGCCATTTTAGCTGAGAGAGATGTTCCCTTCATTTAATGCGTTGTTCCAGAGTGGATCCTCACCCATCTTCTCTCATGGGCTAGAGAAACTAGTCTGGATAGCAAATATGAAATCTGTGCTGACATCTTTACTGCCAACACCTATTTCTTCCTTTCTTCTTCTTCTTTGCTACCTAGACATCCTATCAGACACCTTAGGTCTTCCCTCCTGGCTTAATGATAGGTAACAGCAGAACAATTAATCAAGAACACTTTGTTCTCTACCTGCTTGGACGGGAAGGTAGGAAACTGTTTATAATTCTGGGTCTTTTGAATGGAAAGAAGCACTGCTTTACTGCTGCTGTCTCAGCAGTTGAATGAATGTCAAAAATACTGCTATTTTCTTATGTTTACTATTAAAAGTAAATGTAATACATACTTTTATAATTAGTATCAGCATTATTATTGTGCTTACACCAGGAAGCCCAGCTGTAGACTTAGCCCTATCTATGTGGAGGCTGTACAAAACGCATAGTTAAAAGGAAGTCTTGGCTGTGATGAACAGAATCCATTACTTGAATATGAGTGGAAACTCTTTAATTCTGGTTGCAGGTAATCCCAAGTAATTCATTGACAGTAGTGATGTTGCTCCAGATTGACACCACAATAGCAGAGATGAATCTTGCCCAAAGCGTCTCTCTAGCGTGTTCCTTTAGCAAATTAATATTACATTTTCTCCCCATTCCTTCCATGGAGTGCCTTTGCTGCTGTATCTCGCAGCACTCTGCAGGGATGCAGCGAGGGTATTTTGCAGAGACAATGTCTAGCTTTGCATTCATGTCTCTTAGGAGAGAGTACCTACGATGCCTTTTTGGCCTATATTTCATATTGTTCTGTGTGAATAACAGGATCTGATGATTGAAATCTACTACCTGGGATCTGAAATGAATTGTTTGCTTTCTCATGAAACCTTACGCTTCTCCATTTCCTTCCCCTTTGCACACATATACATATGCGTGCATTCACACAGACACACCGGTGCTTCATCATACAGCAAATTGCTTATACACATGTAAGCAAATATCTTCTCAAATCATCTCTTATCACCATGTGGGGTGTGGTGCTTGTTGTTCAAGGGGTTGAGGTTGCCTTTCAATCTGCCAGGGCCAGCCTGACACCAAAAATAAACAGCATAAGCCTGGAACGGTTGTCACAAGGGGCAGAGAGAACTTGTCAGGCAGGAGTGTGTGAGCCGGCAAGATGATAATGTGGCATGACACTTCTGAAATGAGACACCGGTTGCCATGGTGAGGAGTCAGGAGGGACTATCTCTCCAGAGGCTGAAATAAAACATGCTTTAAATGATGTTTGATTAGAATTTAGATCATGTAACTGAGTGGCTGGACCTTTTTTTTTTTTTTTTTCCCTCCCTTTTTTCCCCCTCCCTTTACTTGTTGTCGTTGTCGTCTTTGGCTGCTGGCAGAGTTCACTTTGGGAAGAAAGGGCTCTGGGTCCGGAGCAGCCCTGGCTGTAACCCCCCTCGCTCCACCACTTCCAGCGTGCTGAGAGGTTACTTAGTTCCATGCCCAGTCAATTATGCTCCTTGCTAACTCTGCTTGCATTTTCCACTTGAGTCCATCATAGTTTAAACCAGTTAAAAATGATTCCCTCTGTTCTGAAAAACAGCTAATCAATAACACCCTGAGAATATTTCTTGTCTTCGTTTGCTTTCCCTGACCAGTCTACTCAGGATATCCGTCATCTTGTTAATATATATTAAAAAGACAGCCCATGAGGGCTTATGCACAATATCCTTCTTGGACCCTTCATATTAAAGGAGGATGTGAATGTGTGTTGTGTGTGCGTATGTGACAGTCTAAATGGTAAAAGGAACCTGAAACAGAAAGAATTTGAGGGAATAATGCAAAACAATTGCCCTTGTGGCCTTGTAAATGGAGTGGGACGTTTAAAAGTAATTTTAGCTTTCTTTGCCATTTTAATGCAGCACACAACCAAATGTATTTTTCATGTCTTTCCCAGCAGAAATGGACAATAAAAGAGCTGGTTCTGGGGTACAGAACTTCCTAACTCTGCGGTGCTTTTTGGTATATCCAGACGTTTAAACATCTCAAAGCAGGTATCCAATGTCTGGATAAATCTGCTGGGAAACAATAGTCAGCCAGTTCCAGTGCTGCCTGGATGCAGACAAAAGCACTCAGCAAGAAGGGCAAATGCACCAAGTTTTGCTAATTTCAAGATCACCTGAGGGCCAGCTATTTATTGATGTAAATCAGCTAGCTTGGCTGGTGCTAATGCACACAGAGTACCAGGGCCTAAGATTTGCTAGGTGTCACCTCTAATCATTTGTGAGTGGAAGGTGTTAAAATACAAGGGATTTATTTTTTTGGTTGATGGAGTGAACTGAGTTTGATGACTCGCTATTGGGAGTTGTTGTTAAGTCCGCATTGGGTAAGCCAATGCAGAAGCAGGTGTTATTGGCAATTTTTTGCCTGAAAGGCAGAAAGTCAAATGATCATGGAGACTCTACTATAGCCTACGCTGGGTGGAAATACTTTGTACAATGGTAAAATTCCCATGGAACTGTGAACAGGGCAGGGGGTGTGTAGCTAATAATGATATTCTTACATACACACTGCAAATGAGCTTCCCCTTTAACAGCACATTTAAATTGTGGTCATTTGCTTTGGTAATTGAAATAGTTACACCAGGCCAGTGAACGTGTGACTACAAGTACGTTTTTCTCGGCTATTAAAATCTCTATGCAAGACCATGCTGATTAGAGTTTCTACTGTGTGTATTTAGGGAAAAAGAAGACTATATAGTGGCTATGCATGAGACAGAGTGTATTCTAGGAGTCAGAGGATGCCCTGTAATTTATGAGAGACAAAGAGGTACATTAGATATTGTTAGAATACATAATAATCCTCTGGCAATAATTTATTTGGCTTGCAAGGTTAGGATCTCCATAATTCTTGGTTGCACTCTAATGAAGACTGCTGATGCTTATTATATATTTTTGTGTACATTAGAAGTACCTGTGAATATATGGATACTGTACTTGCCTCCTGCTACCCCACTACTCATGGACCTGCCAGTGGGACTATATTGTGTGGACCATTTGTCTAAATAGTCCAGGAAAGTGCATCAGCTGTATTGGCTTCTTGTCAGCGGTCCTCTGTAACTTTGTGCCCATAAAATCATCTTCTGCAGATTTAGCCTGCTTTTCTCACACTATTAGGTCACCCCTGGCTCCGGGGTGACACAAGCATCATCAGGAAGACATGGTCTTCAGCAGTACATGCTGTCCATCTGCAAATACAGACAAACCACATAGATGTTCCCCCAGAAATTTTAAACTGGGTGCTCAAACCTGATTAATTTGCTGGTGGGATGGGTTGGGGTGGTCTGGACTGAAGAACAAAAGGAGGAAGGGGAGAATTCAAAACTTACTTTCTCCCCAGAACTCAGTGACTTTCCATGAAAATTTTGCTCCAAAATCCATGTATGATTCCACCCCTGAAGTCAGTTCCAAGTGATTTATTACCATCTGACAGTCCACTCCAGGATTTTTGGTGACACTACATGGGTCTTTTGAGCTTTATGTTCAAATTTAATGGTGATCACTGCAGCCAAATGGATGAAAAATATCCATTTCTTCACCACTGTTTCTTGTATTGGCCTCAGGGATTAGAAAAGTAGGTCTTTTATTTAGTTACACTGTCAGCAGCAATTTTGATGTGAGTTCAATTGCTCAGTTTGGAGTTCAAATGTTCCAGTCTGAATACAGCCGCGTGGGGTCGTAAAGCATCTTGAAAACTGCTCTGCTGCTTGCCCCACGTCTGCATGGAAAACTGCCCAGGGACTGTGATGGTCATTGCTGGGTCTAAATACGAAGTATGAGATGGTAGTAAACCCAGAGAAGAAAGGGAGAGTCCTTTTTGAAAGGACAACAGAGAGAACTGAGACTGCACGGGTGAGAATCTTGCTGAAGGTCTTCGATGGGTGGGTGGGCCGTACATCAAGCACATGCCTTTAGGTTGTGGGAGAACAATGTGGAGGCGGAATATGGCAGGGTGGTGGGAAGAAGAAGGGAGCATGTATCAAATGAGGCAATGGGCCATATCATGTTCAGAGTCTTGCCCTACAGTAAAAATTCTTGGTTCTTATAGTCCAGAAGGGAGAAAAATATTCACATTCACAAGGCAACAGAAATAAACAGGGAGAGAGAACTTGAGGTCAGGAGGTCAATGCTAAGAGAGCTGGATGAATTGGTAGAGTGATGCCAACATTGGAGTAATGAGAGGAAAAACATAGTTTTGAATGGGGAAGCCTCAGTCTCTCATTCTGTTTATGGGTGGTTTTCTTCTGTTAGAGACTTGCAGTCCTGGCAGCCTCATCTTATAACCAAGATGTTTTTCTGCTTAGCTGATTGCCGTTTCTGTTCTGTTCACATCATCCTTAAGAATCAGCGGTAAGGAAGGGGTTAAAATTATTTAACTATAGGGCTTTTTTGTGCATCTTAATTAGGTATTGCTCTATTTTATCGCTATAGTGCACTTTGTACAGCAGTTTTAAAAACGCTTTAAGTAATGTTTGCTATGCTTCCTGCAGTCTAATCTGCCAAATAATTTAGGTTATCCATGCCATGGAATTTACTTAACACTGACGTAGAAATTAGCCCTGAAGTGCTGGAAGATCCCAGAGCTGCTGATTATGGTTGTCTGATAAAAGCATAGGCCTATAATGTTTTTATACAATGTTTTCATCTAATGGTTCATCTGGTTTTGAAGGCAGTCAGCATTTTCATCACAAAGACGCACATTATGATCCTCACCACCCGTAAAGAGTCATGAGAGAAGCCACTCTTGCAGACTACTTGGTTTGCAAGGCTATAATATTAAATGGCAGATTCTTGTGGCAATGCTGGGTCTCTGGCCTTGATTCAGGCAAGATCACTCGCTATGGTAGTGGCACTACTTAAATAGCTAAAAGTTGTTTCTTTCACCTTCCTGATTTGGGACTGTAATAGCTGTGAAGTTCAGTGAAATGGCTTCTGTCAATACAGGGGTTGATTTGGCCCTAACCTGGTACCTGGCTGACGCTGAAGACAAAGCTCTTTTTCACCGTGGTGCTGCAGGTACTCGGGAGACAGGAGCTGCAGTCATTTATGATCCTTTTGCATCTCTGGAGGAGGCAGATGCTTATTTTGGAGGTGTTTGCAGATACAGGGATAGTGGAGACTTCTCTGTGGATTCCAGCAAGGCCAGGATTTCGCCCTTGGTCCAAAGTGATCTGATCAGCCTTTTCTGCCCTGCTCTTAGGGTGACTACAAGAGCCTGGTCTCACGTGGTGTAAGTCACTGTGGCTTCTCTGAAGTTCAGTGAGTTATGTCAGGTCAATCCACCTGTAGCTCTTAGTCTCCCATTTCAGGGTGGTATTTCTTTCTATTAATTCTAGCTTTATCTGTTTTTTTATTGAATCCACAGTGAGGTCACTACAGAACTATAAACCTAATCAACTTCTGGGTACAGTGTTTTACAGGATAATTAACAAAAAAGAAGAAGAATGATCCTGAAATTATGGTATACCTTCTTGAAGTACCTTCAGCAGAAACAGATTTTATTTTTTTTCTTGAACTGAGCATTAAAACCTAAAAGATTCTTCTGTGGGGAATTTTCCAAGTTTTCTTTTTCCCATCACATTTCCACACTCTCTTGTCTTCCTTTCCTTTGGCCAAAGCACATTCCGCTTCTCCACAACATTTGCATGTGCTATTGTAGCACACAGCTCTTCTGATCCCACATCAGGTGTCAAATCTTTAATATGATTTCCTACATGTTTGACTAATCAATGCAGAACATCATCATGAAAGATAATTTTACCCTCTGGCACTTCAGGGACAGGATAATGAGGCCTGGTGTTTTCCATTTTTTATTCTTCCACAAGAATCTACATTTTTTAGTCCCAGCTAATTGATTTAAGTTCATGGAGGAAGGTTTTTTTTCCCTTTCCCTTCCAGTATCTTGGATATTAATGGATTCTAGTGAGCTAGCAGAGCTGTGTGATCAGTATGTTTAGAGATTCAATATACTGCCGTTCTGACCTTTCAGAAGCCAAGGGAAAAACATTAGGCCCAGCATGTTGATCCCACATGAACGCTGAAATCTCAGGCAGGCTGGAGCTGCTTGAGCTGCCTGGAGGTAGGGACTTTCTGCAAGAAGGGAGGTTTGTTCTCAAATCATTTGCCAAACAGGAGGGAACTTAGTCTCGCAACCCAATGAGAAGTGGCGAGATTTATGGCCTCGCTTAGGCAATGGTGGAAGGTGGAGGGATGGAAACTGAGGCTTTCGTAAGAGATCAGGCACCCATGCATTGCTCTGAACACCCTGGTCAGAGAGCATGGCGTAGCAGGGCGTGAGAGATAAACCACAGACACAGGCCAGATCTCTCAGCTTCTGCTCCCCGATTTCATCAAAGAATCTTTATCCCCTTCCTTTTCAGCAGGCTTTGAAGCCTTGCTTTTTTGGGAGGAACGCTGGGCAGGCTCCTCACTGATCATCCGTAGAGTTGAAGGAACAGGACAAAGCCCTTTCCACCAGTAGCGGAATTCCATCCATCTCAGCAAAACTATGTTAGTCTAAATATCCTTTCCTGAGACATTGTGAACGAGCAAGTAGAAAACTGTTTTACTTATTGAGGCACCACTGATGGCACTGATCGAACGTTTCCCAGTCAGTGATATTATCCCTGTTGGCCACAGATCCACTAGGTTCACTGGATGAGACCTAAAAAGGGGTATATTCCTGCTGCAGGATGTACCTGAGGCTCTAAAAAGTGTGAGCTAGACATGTTTTTATGAATGATTCGTCTATTTCTTCTGTATTTTACCACCATTAACTAGAGTTATTCTTGTATTATTATTTTTTTTAGGGATGGCAGCAGCTTATGACAGATTTGTTTAGGGTTAGCCCTATTCATAAATTAAGTGGCAGATAAAATTTAATTTTTCTTATAAGAAAAGCCTATAGCTCCTTAAATTGCTCATTTAACATCACTGAAAAGTAATACTCCACTTTAGAATGGACATCGTATTAACTTTAAAAGGCCTATTTAAAGTGACGGTTGTCAGTGAGTGAAAGCCAGATATGGTAATTTTGAGTTACAAATCAGAGTGAGGAAACTGTAGAATGGACAACCTTGTTAACACAAGCGCGACGGAGGAAGCACCGGGGTCAGAGTGCCAGCACGGAAAGGAATAAAGACACAGCACCAAAAATATGTCCTATAATTAGGGCAGCTGTAAGAGTCAAGGTTGAAGATTCTTCACCATGACATGTCTGATATAGAAAAAGTGATAGCCAAGAGTAATCACTTACAGGCACCGAGCCTTAAAGGAGCAGCACTGCACTTACCCTGGCTGGGGCAGGGAAGCCTGTAAGACAAAGAACAGGGGGCATGGGGTGACTCCGAAGCAGTGTGTGTGGGGAAGGGGGTAGGGAGGAGTTGGAAATTTCAAGGGTCAACACTCAAAGGGACCGAAACCTAGAAAAAATTGCTCGCTCAGGAGAGAGGTTTTCTGATCATGGTGTGGAACAGAGTGGTGACTCAGAGAACGGGATGGGTTACCTTCTCTGTTGGTGGGGGGTATCCTGGGTTTAGATTCAAGTGAACAGGCACAGAATCACCCCTGGGGGGGACACCGAGGGAGGAAGGGGACAGGAGGAGGCTGAAACAGTGTGTGTTTGAATGTAAATGGACAGACACAGGCGTGCCTCGGTACGCTGGCACTCGGCATCCTGGCACTGCGGACCTGGAGAAGCTGGTGGGACCTGACCTGTGGCGGTCGTTTGGCGAATGCTCTCTTCTCCTGTCTGCAATGCTCAGAGGAAGATCCCTTGCCAGCTAAGTCAGAGTGGAGCAGGGGGGCAAGGAGACATTTCTGTTAGTGGAGAATGCCTCCATATAATAATTCCAGCTTCCTGGGAATCCTCTGGGATCTGTGGAAAGCTTCCAGGCTTTCTGCCTCCTCTGTGACCCTCTTCGGCAATGGTTGTATAAAAGATCCAGGAAGCTGTCACAGGAGAAGCCTTCTCCTCTTCTGCTGCCTTCTGCTGTATTTCCTCGGGGAACGATCCAATCCAGGCAGTTAATGTGGAGTGACATGGGCCCATGCTTTTCTTCTTCAATCCCTACCTCCTCCATGGGCTCCACTTGAAAGGATAAAGGAGATTCAGGTTGAACTAAGTGCCTTACCCCCCAAACACTCTTCCTTCTCTACATTAAAGTGTAATCCACAAGAACTGGTGTAATGTAATGTCACCCGCCTCCTGCTGAGCTTCCCTGTCGTGCATTTGAGAGCCCTCTGGCTGTAGCAGGCACCCGCGGCCTCTGGGAGCTGAGCAGTGCTGCTCTCCAACTCCGCATTTCTGAATAACCCACAACACCTCTCTGCACAAGCCTGTTCCTCGCCTAGGCTGAACCTTTTCTTACAAAACTTAAAGTCTTATAAGCAACAACGACGAGCCCTTAAGAGAAGGACTGTTTGAGCTCGCTTTGGGCTACTGTCTCCCCTCCCATTGCTATCACAGACTTGGTTACCTCTTAGCAATTTTTGCCTACCTGCTTGTAGAGCCAAACCTTTCTTCAAGGGCAGGAGGATCAGCCTGCCTCTTTGGACATCTTCAGCATCCATCGTTTGCTTTGCAGCGTGCTCACTGTGGGTTTCAAAGGCTGAAGTGAAGAAGCACCGCTCCTTTGCACAAAAGCCCTGAGAGCAGAGTCACTGTGGCACCGGACAAGGAGTCTTCTGGCAGATCAAAGGCTGCGAATCGTTCAGCTTCCCATGCAGCCCCTTTGTCAGCCAGTTTATTTTGCCTTTGTCTTTGTCAACCTGTACTTGGGGACGCTAATTCGATTTTCCATTGAGAGGTGCGGATATCTATATTATTTTCCTAAAACTCCAGAGAATATTATAAATTTCTTTTTATTGCTTCCAGCCATGTTATTTAAAGTAATTAACCTTAATTTATAAATTTTTATATCAAACTGCCTTTTAACTTTTAGAACTGGCAGGAGAAGTCCATTTCCCAGGGCTCCTAATAGTTCTCCATTTAATCAAAATTCATCCATCAGATTCCAGTGTTAAATCATCTTTTAATTGGGAGTTACATTCTGGTTAATAGTTTTATAATTCGCCGCCTCTAATAGTTTTTACCACAGGGATCTACTCCATTTTTTCTCACTCTATTATTCCTGGTGTTCAGCAGGGACATTTTAAAAACGTTCACTTCCCCTGCCTGTTCTTTGTGATCTCATTAATTCTTGATAGCAAGTTCCCTTTCTCCTCATTACTGGAGCATAACTACCTTTATCACTAGGTGAAACCTTACTCATTTCTACAAGTGCTTTCCAATTTTTTTTTTCCCCTCTTAAAAAAAATAACAATCTGCAATTTATTTCAGCAAATAAGATTATGTGTACTGTGTATGGTCTTGGCACTTGACACTATTGAGATTTCAGACTGGAGATTTTGGGGGCAAGAACTTTCTCTAACTTTGTGTTTGCACAGTGTTTCTCACAGCGGGGCCCTGACATTAGTCAGGTTTTCTAGGAGATATTTCCAATTAAAGATATAAACTACTAAGACTAGTGACGTAAGGAAACAATCCAGGAGTCATAAAAGGGAATTGATTGACAAGAATGGCAGATCTTTTTGGAGGGGATCATTCGATGTGAATCCACATGCCTTTTGCATAGTATGTGCTGTGAACTACTGCTGCCATTCACCAGCAAAAGGGGTGCAGAATTGGGCCTCGGCACTTCTTGATACCAAATGCTGGTTCGCTTGCAGATGAACTCTGCAGCGTTGCACTTAATTGTCAGACACGCTGCATGCAAATGGCCTCGCTCGATGCAGCTAGGCAGTTAGGGCAGTGTTACATTAGCTTGGTATCCTCCCAAAACAATAAAAAGAGCCCAAGGAGAAGTAAATAATGTTGTATATGAGGTAGTAAAGCCAAGCTTGTCGTTTTTCAAAAAATGCCTAGAATTAGCGTAAAATTAAATTTGAAACCTTAATCCTCCAAGGGCTGATTCTCAATTTGCAGATCCACAAAACCTCTGCAAATTACCCTACCAATCCTACTGACAGTCTTATAGGAATATGTTATATTGACTACCCAAAGTCAGCCTCTGCAAAGAAGAGTACATTGTAAAGTGCCATTGGTAAGAGTAAGGAAAAACAATCTCCGAGGGTTTATATCTTAGTCCCTTGAACAGTCCTGTAGAATCATTTCATATATAACTTCCTATAAGAAAAATAGGATGGACAAGTGTAAACAGAATTATTATACAATTATAGTGGTCCTCAGAATAACTATAACACTGTCCACAGTAATTTTTATGTCTCCATAAACTACTAGCGCTGCAGTATTCCTTTAGCCTTTCTTTCGCCCCACGCGGTAATGTAATAACTTTTCCTACTTAACGTATGCATGAGTGCGGTAATTTGATATGACAATGATTACGAAATACTCCAGCAGTTTTAATTGACTAGTGTTGAGATCATATCACCAGAAACAGACAAGATCTTATCTCATGTATGACTTCCATCCCGCCTGACTGTTACAATATTTATGTTAATAAGTATCGCAGGCATTAGCCAAGTATTAAGTCCTCAGCTGTGGTAACTACATTTAGAAGCAAACAATAATTTCACAGACTGCTGGCCACCCTTTCCTTTGAGTGCAGTAGTGATAAATAAATAAATAAATAAAGATTTAGCTTTTTGCTAAGTACAAAATATATCTAAGGAGTTTTTATGTCTGGAACCTTGATTTCAGGATTTCTTATGAGAAATGTTACAGTAATTCAGCAGTTAAAAAGTCGCCAAAGCTTGATACTGTATCTGAAGAAATTACCATAGAAATCTAAACCAGTATTATGCCTCTTGTATGCATAGCAGGCATACTATTACCTCCTCTTTTGTTGCTGCTGCAAACATTTACTTGGAGAGACCTTATTGTCAATGAATTTTTGACAGAGGTCAAAGTATTTCTGAGTGAAACTGAAAGAGGTCTGGGACTTATATCAAACAGCTGACAGCATCAACAATAGTGTGTTTACTCATCCTGCATGCTGGAAAAATTAATTAAAAGTGTTTCTGAGATGTTTTGAGCCTGCAGAAGCCTTATATGCTTTTGGTAATGAGCATGCCAGTCTTGTCTGTGGGTGGAGGAAGCATTGCAGTTGGCGATAGAGCTGTGACTGGAGATCGCTGGGGTTTCTTTGGTGGGGGTATTTAGCAAAAACACGATTGAGTGTTGCGATGAGTCAATGTGTAACTCAGGTAGGAGATCCCCCATGGATTTTGTTTCACGCTGCCAGCAGTGACACGAGTGCCAGGTACAGAGAGGTCCCCGTGGCTGCTCTGAAGCTTTGTGCAGCCACATGGCACACGGGGTGCCTGCAGCGTGCATCGCAGTGTACATCTGCCTGCAATCGTTCTGAACTACAGCCAGGAAATTAAGGTTCAGTTTACCAAGAGGTCTGAGAAGTACATGTACAGCTTTCACTGCCATCTTTAGCTGGCAGTCCGAAGGCAGAAAATGCAGCAGTCTATAACAAAACACCTGTGAGTCAACCTGTATTTTTTTACATCTTTTAAAAAAAGTCCAAGAGTGCAAGTTCCCCAAAACATTTGTTAATTGTATAATGTTACAAATTCTTCCCAGCTTTAAAATACTCATTCCGACAGGAAGTTGGTCATCCAAAAAACCATGCAGAAATTCGTCGCTCTATCGCATCACTCTGTTATGTGCCCGTTCTTTTAGGGCTTCATGGGATCTTAGTGTGTGCTTAAATGCTGTCCTGCAGAGAAATGAAGACCTCAGAACACAGAAATCAAAGCACGTATAATTATTTATTTTTTTATTTGACTGACATGCACTCAGGACTGGGTCCTTGTAGTACTTAACCTCCTCCTACTTTTGGGTCATTTTAATAACAGGGGAGAGTACTCTGTCCTTTTAGTTAGTAATGCTGAAAACTCTCAAAGGCTTTACAAACTCTTATGAAAAAATGCTTGAAGATTTAATGAGATGTAGTCACTGTTTTACAGATTCTTTTGAACTTTCCTGTAAAATTGCTGTCCATCTCCGTGTATATGCATGTGCGTAGGAGTATAAAAAATCAAATTATTGATTGTTTCAGGATTATTTCAATGAATGTGACTTATTTTTTAAGGAGTTTTATTGGTTTCTGGCTTTTCTATGAAGTTTTTCGTTAGGTAACTTTTTTTTTTTTTGCAAGTAATATTGTATGTATCTTACAGAAATGGGGACTCACAAGGATTTATCTAGTCATGAGTCACTGAGGACCTCTGGCTGATACTACAAAGTTCTGGTTGTTGGTCACTTGCAATGATAAGCCTCCCCGGAGTCTCTGAAAGCATTGCTTTCTCTTTTACACCCATAGATGGTGAGACCATGGGTAAAATTTCAATGTTCTGTATTTTTTCCCTGTAAAACACTGGCTGCCACAGTATTACAGTCTTCGTCTTCATCTGAAGTGTTCGGTGCTGGGAGACGTGGGTCGTGGCAGACTGTCCCCACAAAACAGCTCAATGTATCCTGTACTTTATCCTGTACTTCCCTGATATGAATAAACCCACTATGAAATCAGTGCTTCAAAGCTTTTCTAGACCTGGACCAGCAGGATAAGCACCTTGCAGACTCATGCCCCAAATTCAGATAAATCCCATCAGTGATGCAAATTAAAGATTGGTTGGACATTAAACCCAGTGCCTTTCATTTTGTGAAAATATATATATACACACACACACGTTTAATATTTGGCCACTTAAAATATTCATCAAGTATTTTCATTCTGTTACTCTTCACTAATGCATTTTTAAACGCATTTCTCTCGAATCAGCCCAGTCTCCTCTTTCATGAATCCTTATCTCTGTCCTATGGGCATCTATATCCCTGCCCTAATGTTCCACTGTACAAGTACTGAGCTGTTCATAACCCTAATCATACAAAAACAGATGATTCATTACTGAAGTGGATGAAAGAAGGCATTAAATATTGGCATAAAGGAGAAAAGATAAACTGGTACTAGAAGGTTCATCTCTATTAGCTAAAGTGTTTGGGGACGCCACAGAAATAAACCTAGGGTTATAAAAATTGCCCTTGATTAGGAACCTGCAATGAAATCCAGGGGAATGAACTTCTGTGCCCTATTTAAGACAGCGGTCTGCCTGTGTGTCTCTCACTGTGGGATCAGGGTTGATTAGAGGTGGAAGGTGCGGCAGCTGTCCTGGGTACAATAGTTAAGGATTTGGGCTCAATGTTACACTGTTGTTAACTGTGGGTATTCTCAGTCATAAACTAACTCAAGAAATACTGAAAGCTAAAATAATCTTGTGGGCTCGTTTGAGCTGCAGTGCGGACCTTAGGGATCATCATCTGTTGGCTTTTCCTGTCAGGTAGGAGGATTAAGGACTTCTTTTTAGTTTTTAAGGCAAAAGGCAGCTTAATTCACTGGACTTCAGGAGCTGAGGGCATAAGGAGAAGATCAGATCTTGCAAAACTTTTGGTTAAACAAAAAAAAGAGGGAAGCAACCTTGCACTGAAGAAGTTCACTCCTGTAGAAGGACATCAGTGATTTGGAAAGTGATAAATACCAGCACTGTTTACCATGCTAGTCTCAGATATGAGCTAGGAGACAATCTCTGGGTGACCAGTAGCAACTTATCCTTTGATGCATCAGCCCAAACCCTGAAGACGGGCCTTTAAGGAGAGGCCGGTGGCTGAGCAGGGCAGCAAGTGCTGGGGCAGGGATGCCAGGCTGCTCCCCCACAGCTGCCTGCACTTGCCATCATGGGGCCTGCAGCTGTGGGTGGTTAGCAAGACCCTGGGGAAATAAGTGAGGAGCTGGGGGGAGGACTTGTCTCTTTTTTCCAGCAGACCGTGTGGTGCCTGTGTTGAGCTGCTGCAGGTTAGTGGGGCATGAACTGCTTGGTGCATGACTTAGAAAGCATGTTGTAGAGCTGCTGTTTTGGCTCTGAGGCTCTGGTATGAGACCCTTAAGTGTGGTTCATCTGGCAGGGTGGAGGTGGTGGGTGAGGATGTTGCTGTAGCAGTGTGGTGTTCCTGGCGTGTGTAGCAGGCTGGTTGTATGGCTGTGTTTGGCTTCTCATACTTCTGCTCAGTAGAAAGCAGCTGCTGAAGGGCTTGTAGGGCTCTGATGTTTTGTTTTTTCTTCTCTGTCCTCTGGGGATGTGCCTGGAGGTGTGGGGGCTGGCAGCCCTCTGCAGCAGGGTGGTTTCTGTCTCTGGGCCACCCCTAGGGTAGGGGCCAGAGTCTCCTCTGGAGAAGAGGAACAAGGCTAACTTCGCAGGTGGGAAGCCCCTCAGAGTTCAAAATAAGTATGTGGAACACAATTTTATTCCCCTTTATCACTCAGGTGGTTTCCGAGCAGTGCTTCTCTGGAGCCCATGTACTGGAGTCCATGAAATAACTGTCCCTCGGACACAAATTAGATGTCCCTGGAGAGCCAGGGAATTGGGCAGTCAGGAAAACAATCCTGAGCATCAGCTCTCCCTGTCCATGTCACGTTCAGCTATGTGCCGTGGTGTAAGGCAGCCCTAAATTACAAGCAAACAAACACAAGCCCCTGTTGTTCTTCATCTCTCTACTGTACTGTGTGGGCAGAAACTCATCTCGTAGCCTGTAACAAAATGCCTGGGTGGATAGCAACCAGGGAGGTGGTTCAAACCACTCCTCCCATGGAGAAGCTGCAATTTAGAGAATCATTAGGAAATAACACAGGGGGTGTCACTCTCTCTTGTTCTCTCTGCACACAGTCAAACGGAAAACATGCAACATTATCTTGTGCCTTTAGTTGGGGTGAGGGATAATGGCCTTAAGAATAAACACCAGTTATCTTTAAAGGAAGCAAAATGCTCTGTCTGCACTTCTCTGTCCCCCAGCTGACTGCTGTACATTTTTCCAAGAAGTGGCAGAGAAGGGGGGAACACTTACAGAAGTAATTTAGTTAAAATTTACACTCCTTGATTTTGTGCCTCTTCTTTTTCCCCCTTCTAGTTTTGTAGCTATGATGCGGTATTGATCCAAAGATCTATAGGATCATACCATGGCTCCAGGTGGGTGGCAGAATTGAGGCTAGGCTTCATTTCCATCTGAATGGTGCAGAAAATAATTCCACTTTCCAGCTTTTATTGCTCAGAACATTGCATTTCTCTCATTGCAGTGTATGGGAATTAGCTCTGGAGGAAAGAAATGATGGTTTTTTTTTTTACCCCCTTGATGTAAAGTGGAGCAGAAGGATTCAGGAAGAAGTAATGTAAGCAAGCAGACAGCAAGCTCATTGCTGTTTGAATTAGGTGCAGCTGGATTGCTCTAACAGAATGGGACTTCTCACCTGGGGTTCAAGTGGTGTTTCTGTGGACAGGTGGTCCCCAGACTGCAAATTCCTTGTCTGGCTGGGACAGCTTCTCCCTATAGTGCAGTCTGTTAAATACAATAATAGCAGAGGAGCATGCAGTTGTTCAGCTTTGTTCTAGGTGTCAGTGTGAGGGGATGCATGATGGAAATCAGCAGGACTGCTGAAAGTAGAAATGCCGGCAGCTGGAAAATGCCTCTAACCATCACTGGTACCCAGGTCAGCTCAGGTGGGTCATGTGAGCTGCAGTCATTTGGCTGCATCACAGACCTACTTGCACATCTTGAGCTGTTTGGGACAGGCTCTCCTGCTGTGTTAGAGTGCGTAGCACAGCTGGAGCTTGGTCTCCTCTGGGGCTCCAGTACTGGCTGTCCTGAGGCTGTGTGCATTTTTCTAGAACGGCTCCAGGCTATATTAAACACTGGCTTTAGGGCCCAAAGGAACCTGACTGCTCTCTGGAGCCAGACAGGTTGCCTTGAAGGTAATGAAATTATGCAGATGTGAATTCGTAGGTGGGAGAGGAACCAAGTGACAGTGAAGCAAGAAGGCATGTACGTGGAAATGCAGACACTTAGTGCTGCATGCTCCAAATACCTTTCATGGTACCTTGCTAATGTGCACACAAAGGCCACCACCACCAGGCTGGAGAATAACAGATGATTAAGCTGTTGCTTGTGAAGTCTTGCGCTTGTTCTCCTTTCAAATCGATGTCTTGGTGGCAGGGTGGTGAGTTGCCTCATTCTTTTTTTTCCACCTTAAAGCAAAGACATGTGTGTGGCTCAGGGACTGAGGAGAGCAACTGAAATGGTGACCCATACTGGATTTCTAACAGGGAGGTAGTTCATTCAGTTTGCTGTGTGAATTTAGTAAATCAGAGAAGTAATTTCCCTGCAAGAGAAGTAGGCTGCTGCCTGTTCATGAGCTTGGCAACCTTAAGTCACACCTCTGGTATTGTACTCTGCTAGAAGAGTTTTCAATAGAGTTATTTCCTGCTAAAGCAGGATGAAGGGAGAAATTCAGTAGCATGCCGAGGAAATAGTGCTGGCTGTGCCCAGTCTCCAACCAGGAGAGAAGGTAACTGGGAAAAGACTTTCAAAATCCATTGGCATACTCTGATAAACACAGCTCTCAGATAATATCATTAGCGTGTTAAGACTGGTTTTAGAAGCACAGATCCTGGGAACTCCTTGTCAGTGACAGTGTCTTGGGGAGGAGGTAGGGTGGAGGGGAGTAAAAAGTAATCTACAAGGCTTTAGGTTAATTTATGAAGGTTCATGTAATGCTGTAACTGGCAAGATGCTAAATGTTTCTCGTATCAGGGATGCTCACAGGAGAATACCTGTCCTTATGAAGCTTTTACTTCTAACATAGACTAGATGCTACTACTACTCGGTGTCACATTAGTCATGGCACTTTACGTGGTAGTGGTGGGATTTTCTTCCCTTTCCCACCCTTCTCTACTGCTCACCCAGCTCATCCCACCCATTAGGGTTACTGCCTGGGCAGGTCTCTCGTGGGTGCTAATCCCATTAGCACCCTGAGCAGAGCCTGCTTTAGTGCTTCTAGATGAGTGTGTTTGAAATGCACTGAAACACAGGCTACAGGATTTGTGCCTTCTGTCAATGACAAGTGGAGCAAATATTGACAGTGCCTCTCAAAGACTCCAGTTACTATTGCTCTTGTTAATTCAGGGCAAAATTTATCCTCGTGCCAAAGACCCATGTTAAGCCTGTGCTATTGAAACAGCTGGACTTCCCTGTCCTATTTTTTGCTGTGTGGGTAATTTTGAGAATCAGGGACAGATGTAAGAAAACCAAGGATGTGTTGTGGTCATCTGTGGGGTTTTTATGCTTGTTTTTGGTTTTTTATCCCCATGCTCTGCTTTCCTATTTCTGACCTTGTGTTCGACCACTTTTGTGTGCAATGGTATAATATGTTTTGTTAATGGAGCTCTGCTCTCAGATAAATTATTTATTAAACCAGCTTGTGGCCCAATGGAAAAGATCTCATTGCAGTGAGAGGCTGAGTGGGAGCAGTCCATGGGGCTTCTACTGAGTTACTGATGCTTTCTGAGTTCACCTTCTAGTTTGAGTCTGGATTTGGCACTATCAGAGCAGTGGCTTGTTGTGAACACAGGATGGTGAGTTTTGCACTGTTTACTCCAGACAATTTTAAGTGGATTATGGGCAAGAGGGAAAGGTTCTCAGTGAGACTTTCACAAAATGCTCAGTTAAAGGTGCAAAGATAAAGGGGAAGTGACTCCAGTTCTTGTGACTGTCAAATGCTGAAATGAGCTGCAAATCCTTGTCCTAGAGGCTGGAGCATAGGCTTTGCTCCTGCTGGGGATTTTGGCCATGTGTACTGACACAAAAACAAATCTAGGCTGGGGGCAAGTGAAGCTCTGGGGCTAGGGTGAGATGGTTTGCACTTGTAAAGATGAGCCATGCTTGAAACCAGCTGGTTGGTGTGTGGATTTGTTGCTTTGCCCATTTACTTTGGTTTTGCTCATAATTTGTGCCACTGTAAAAGACTGAGTGCCTTGCTCAGGCCCTAAAGCCATGCTGTGTCTTGTAATCTGGGATTATGAGAATTTGGAATCATGCTAGATGCCTACAGCACCAGTGACAATGAATGGCAAACTCATTTCCAGCTTTGCTTCAGTTGCCAGATTTTGGAAGGACTTGAGGGCTTCAAGAAGTGCAAGGGGAGGAGTGTGTGGAGGCTTTTTTCCCCTTCAAATCTCTAGTTTGGATTATGTGCAAATGAAATTATAGGGTTCTCTGCATCAGTATTCCTTGGATGCAAAATCCTGTGAAAGTTTCAAAGAATTTTTTTTTTACTCTTGTTACTTCAAACTGGGAATGGGGGGAGGTGGAGATGGAACTACGAAGAACCAAATAGTCATTTTCCTCCTGAAGCTAGCAAACTTCTGGGTAATGCTCTGAACAGCTCTTTAAAAGACTCCTAGATATAAAGAAGAAAAAATTCTGAAAAACAGACATGGAAAAAACCTGGATTAAACTGTCACTCATTCGCAATCTATCCAGGAAACTCATCCATGCCCCTACAGGTAGCTAGTTATCCCATCAGGAATTTCATATTCTTGTCTGAATCCTGGAACACAAATTGGTCCAGCGCTATGGGTCTGCCTTGATTAGGGTCTGCTGACACAGATGTCCACAGCATGTGTTCCCAAAAAGCCTGCTCAAATAACTGCTTGTTTCCCCAAAGGGATCAAAGGTTGAGATGGTCTTTCCAGAGCTTTAGCCAGGCTGTGCAAAGCATCTGCAAAGTTTAATCCCCTAACCTTTCCTTTCCTTCCCTCCCTCTTCTTTTTTTTAAAGGATGGTATAAATGGAGTTTAAGGGTTTATCTTTTTTTCTTTCTAGAAAACAGCTATTACTTGTAAAGAACTGCTGGAAAAGAAAGTGCAGCCTTGCCTTTTTCTGAGAGACAGTTGGGTTTTGGCTACTCTGTCAAGGATAAAACCCAGAACACCTCTATACACTTGTGCAAATATCTAATGTTGACATCGTTTGCCAGCTGCTGTTGTGACTTCCTTTTCCTTGATGAACAAAATCCTCTTGTGATGTGGCCTCTGAGCGCCATTATAATTAAAAGAATTAAAATTCAATTTGAGCTATTGTCGTTACACAATGCAAAGTTCAACACCACTGAAGGTTGATTTTATTGATTCTGTATTGGGTACTCCATGGAAATAAGTTACCTTGACACAAACATGGTATTGGCAGTAGAAGGCACGAATGGTCCAGCTCCAGCCCTTGCTCACTTTAATTTTATTGTTAGCGGAACCTTTCACTAAGAGAAGTTGTGCCAGCATTTCTATCTTAGAGCATTTTTTTTTTTTTTCAAGATCACTTCAGTCCTGGAATTATCTCCAGTTTGGATAGCAATATAAGATTTACAGCCTTGGCAGACAAATATATGTATAAGAGTTAAATGCTACAAAGCTTGTTAAAATTGCTGCTGTCAGTGGCAGGAAGGAACCTTGCTCTTTCTTGTAGCTTGAGTGGTCATCTTTGGCTGCTTTTCCTTTGCACCTTTACTACTGAGGCTTGCATATATCTATTTTGCTTTTTTATTTTGAAGAGCAGGCCTAAGTAAAGTTTATCTGAATTTTCCAAATCTGTTTCATTAAGAAACAATCGTCACCATCAAATGTCTCTTTATTCAACACAATTATTTCAGAGAGACTTGAAATCAGCTCCTCTGAGTGCAAGATGCTTTTAAGCACTGATGAGAATTGTTCTTGTTCTCTGAAACAGCTCCTCTAAGCAGAGCTGCTGCAGTTCATGCTCAACGTATCAATGTTTCACTCAAATGTGACAGCGGGCTGGACAGTAGGAAGGTTAAAATTGTTGTGATAGGGAGACTGCGTGTGAGAAGTGAAGAAATCTTTCTGGAAGGTAGAGAGGTTCTTGGACAAGAGCATGGAAAAGTTTGATCTTTGGAGCCTTCTTTTCTAGTCTTTATATTGGCGCTCTCAGTTTGGGGGAGAGAGATGTGTATGTTTCTTTTTTCCCTGGAGTGCTGCTTTGCATCGGAGCTTCTGTGTTGTTGCAGTATAACTAGTAATAATCACCAAGGAGTGAATGGAGATGGGAGAGGATTTCTGGGCAGCTTGCTTGTCTCTGTAGGAGGCTCCATGCCCCTGTCCACATGCTGGGGAGATGAATCGGGAGCAAGGAAGCAGCTTCTAAGACCGAACCCCAACACGGGAGGGACCAGAAGATGTGGTCTGCGTGTGCTTGAAGTTTCTTTTCTCCAAATGTGTCCCCTTTCCTATTCCATTGGTTTGCCGGTCCTGTAGTAGCCTTGTGCTTTGTCCAGCGAGTACGTGACACTGAAACATGGCTTGAGTCTTCCCCTTGGTAGAAAATATGGTTGGGAGATGCCCTTGCAGGACGAGCAAAGGGCTGGATTGCAAAGGTGCTTGTGTCTGAACGTTATAAATCTGGTCCCTGTGTCTGCAGGCAGACTTGTGCCAGTGAGGCTAGGGATGCAAGTGAGGTCTGTATTGGTCTACAGGACTTATTTGGAGTTGGGAGCTACCCTGGGGCTGAGATGTCACGCTACCCAGTGTTCCTGGGATGCCACTAAGCCAGACGTAGGGCAGGGAACACAACAGCCTTTCTCCTTTAACCTTGTGTTCAGCACTTCCCGAGCTGTCTTCTTCAGGGGGAAAAAAAGCTGGTTGGGAAGGAAAAGTGTTACTAGTTGTTTTGACAGAAGTAGCAAACTGCCTGGGAAGACCTTGTCTTCATGTTATGCGACTGCTGCTCAGCTTATTGCTACCTCATTAGCAAGGAGTTACCTAATTAGCAAGGCAAGCTGTTAATTATGTGTATTGCATTACTCAGCTTTAAAAATTCTTTTAGATGTTAAATATTTCAGTGATAAGGAGTTGCCACTAAACTATTTTCTTTTTGTGTAAATTTCTCTTTCATCTGCCAGAACGGAACAAATTACAAACTGCTGTAACCACCACAGATTCAGGAAGACTGACTGAATTTCTGGTGATAGAGTTGGCACTAATGACCAGTAATAATTTTTTAAAAAATATAATGGAAAAGACTTGGTAAGGTTAATAAGATAGTAGAACCCCTGTGTATTGAATCAGTCTTGATAAGAGAACAAAAACTACATGTTTGCTCAAATAACTTTAAAAACAAATAACATTGACTTTCCACACCTAGTGGAGACCAAATTTTCACTTGCTTGCATGCCTGCTCTCCCGGCATGCTAGGACCTGTCACCGTTCCGGCTCTCACCAGGACAGTGTGACTTTGATTTTTGACTGCTGAGCAATCTTTTTCATCAGATGGAGTTGGATCGCGAGGTGGAAATTAGGTGTCCCTGCATCTTCCCACTCCTTCAGCTCACATGAAAATTTTGTGTTGAGGACATGTATCCACTTCCTACTGGCCCCACCGCATGAAGCTTTGATTAGCAATTATTTCTGAGATATTAAAAAACACAATAGATGTTGCAGGGCTCTGGATTTTCCATTATGATTATTAAGGGAGGAGAAAGGCTATGGTTACAACTCAATAGTTATTTCTCCATGTCAGAATGTAAATTATTGGCATAGCGTTATGTGATCATATGTGCATGTATGCTCATGTACCAAATACTTCTATATTAACTGTGTCTTCATTTGCATTGATTAGTTGGATTCTGATTTTTACTTTTTTTCCTTGTGGGGGAAGCAGACGGTACGAAGTGCTTTGTTTTTGCTGTCTTAGCAATGTGTCTTCACCCTCACCCTACTTCTCCTTTCTATATGTGAACTAGGGTTGCAAAACTTTAGACTTAGCTTTATGGAAGAATGAAACCACTTCAGTCATTACTGAATAAAACACAGAAGGGACCTCTGTGTGCAGGGGCTGACTTTGTATGGTGTACATACCGTATCAGTTCTTTAGCTGTCATTCAGCGGCATGAGGAAGACACAGCTCTGATTTCTATTTCTTAGCCTCATAATCTCTGAAATAAGGCTCTCTTCAGTAAGCACGTGCTCACTTACTCGGTGATAGACTTGGAAGCAGCTTATTTGCTGTTGATTCTCAGGTGTGTAACTTTATGTGCTTATTATTAAGTGAGCATGTGTTTGAAGTGATCTCTTTCTTTGGGACCCTGAGCTGTAGGACTATCATCTTGGTTGGCTGCCTGCCTTGCAAATATGCCACAACGGTAGCATTCTGGTGATAGGACTCTAGACAGTGCACTTTCCAGAAGATGCTGGCGTTGAATTCTTCTAGAACTACTTAGAAACACAGTTGTGGAGGTGGGCTAACCTGGAATACTGGAAGACTGTGCAGTTGAAAATGTGCATTACCTTTAGCTGTCAAATGACTGAGAATTAAAAACAGCCTTTGAAATAAAAATCAACACCTGAAAGGACAGCAGTCAGAAATATGAGAGAGTAGTGCAGAGGAATCTCAGATGAGATGTGCAGCTTTTTGGGGGACAGGGCAGATACCCCACTTTGTGCAGCACCTGGCGCTGGGAGGCCCGGAGGTCCCGGAGCATTCCCGAAACAGAGGCAAGCATGCGACCTGTTCTTCCAGACACTGGTACAGCCCATCAGGCTGGTATCTTTAATAAGTGTCCCCTCTAACTATTTTGTAAGGACTTTTAGCTAAGGAAAAAGAAAACTTCCCAGTGCACAGTTTCTCTTTGGGTGAAATTAGAGGTGAAGAAGATATGTTTTGGGCTTGTATCGCTGATTGCACTATGGGTTAAAATTCTTATTTGATAGTCAATAAAGATAAATTGCACACAAAAATAGCTACTATTGCTGGAGTGAGCTGGCAGTTTGCAGAAGGGGGTATGTGGTATCTTAACGTGCAGTCAGTTGTAAAGGCTTGGGAAAAAAAATTTCAACTGCACATTATCTGAGTGAGCTTCCATATTTTACCATGACACCGACTCCGAGACTCATTTCCCTGGGTTAAGTAGTGTGGGGTGAAGTATCTGCCGCTCTCCTTCTCCCTATCCATCTGCTGCGGTATTCTGGGCATTTAACCTGGAGCGCTTGCTGATGTATGACCAAATCAGAGAAAAGAGGCCGCGCTGTTTAACCCTCTCCCTTTGTAGCTGCACTTAATGAATGTCACACAGGCCCACTATAGAAATGATGGAACATCCATTCTGGCAGCATGAACAGAGCCCACCATGCAATGATATGGTGAAATATGCTGAAAATATTCACAGGAGCCTGTGAACATAAACCCATGATTATTTTTTTCCCCTTAAATCTCAATATTTTAGCTGGTTCCCCCCCCTATATAATAAAAGTGCAGTTCCAAGCAGCATCTACTTTTTTGAGAGGAAGAAAACTCTATTTTCTTTTTAATGTGGCTGTACTGAAATTGCTAACTTATGCTAACCAAAATGTAATTATGCTGTCCATGCAGGTCTTTTTGTCTTGCTAAAAAATGTCTTGTAAATAAGATTGCAGGTTTTAATGACTGTGTCCAGTAATTCCTGGGCTAAATTCAAAGGTGATAAAAGTAGGGCTATACCTTCTTTTGCAAAAGTTATTTATGTGCAGGTGCGTACTGTCTGCTGGCCCACTTTTTCTACCTTCACTCGGGGAGTTGCAACTGGTTGTTAAGAACTTGCTGAGCAAGTTACTGCTCAACATCTTGGAGGCAGGTGTGAGTGAACTGTGAATGGAACAGGAGCAGCGTGTAGCTGCAAAGCAGCTCTTGTCACAGAATGCAAGATTCTAATCCTCACTCCTTTTGTTGTTTCATGCATCTTTCTCCACTGAACTACCTTTTCCCCCCCAACTTCTGAATACAGGCTACATCTTGCTACTTCTCACCTCTAAACTTTGCACCAGATACGCTCTTCCCTTTGGACTTTGTGTAATCAGAATTCAGCTGGAGAGAAAACATAGTGAAACTTGCTCTTGGTCTGAATGGCTGTACAAAGCCTCCTGTGTCACCTAAGTTTCCCTAAAGCACCATGATTCATCAGCCTAATTTAAAAATAAATAAATTGGTTGTCTCGCTTCAAAAAGAGAATGTAAGTTTTAAAAGCTGGTGGCTAATTACTTCTGTTAGACTCAGCTTCATGCTGGTAGCAAATGCCTGTCAACTGTTCTGTCAAAGACTAAGGAAAGTACTAAAAATATATAATGATTTCCTGCATGTTCCTGTTAAAGAGGATGCTGTGTTCCAGTGATGCTTTTCATAGAATTCCTCGCCAAATAAGAACACCAGTGCCTTTGGGTGTCTCAGAGTACTTTCCTGGTGGATGTACTCTTAATTTACAAGGACAATGTTTATACTGGAGCAGGGAGACCAAGAGAAACTTGGATCCCAACCTTTGCTTCTCAGATAATCAGCAAACAGTGTGAATGTGTGTGTGAACACGCTGTATGTAAATAAATGGATGAAATACTATCACTAGGACCTTCATTTCACCCAAGCTATTGAATCATCTCATCATAACTGCTTGTTATTAACCAAGTGGCATAATTCCAACTTAAACTTCCCCTTTGTTTACTAGAGACTTGCTGAAGAGCTAGTGCTGAATACTTAATTTTCAACCTTCTAACTACATGTATTTATAGAAGGACCAAGCAATGTTTAACTTGAAGTTCTAGAGCTAGGTGATGACCAAGCTAGGTGTGAATCTCAGCTTTATTTTTAAAAGAAAATTTCAGGTCTGTATTTTAACAGCAAAAAAATCTTATGAAAATGATCCATTTAAATGTAGGATGATGAAAAACCAGAAGGCACAATTTCTGATATTTACACACTCACTGTAAAACATCAATTTGTTCATTCTTTTAACTGCCACAGATTTTTCTCAGGAAGCACAGGGCTGAGTGTGGCTTAAAATGTCTGTTTCCCCCAGTCTGTCAAATTAATACTGTAGCTCCAGTTGAACCTTGACTTCTGTTCTAATGCAGCAGGCAGGAATTTGGCCTGTTACAACTGTACAGAGTGTCCAAAATACCATTTTTACCATTGATATGGGCAAATTCACGCTGACATTAATGTGGTGCTGTGAGGTCCTGGTTCTTTTGCTGAGTTAAAAAGGGGAAATATGCCAATTGTGGAGCCTGTAGTAAGTCTTAGTCAGGTGTTACTTGGATGAAATGTTTTACCATTCCTCTTAAATGTCAGGGAGATGAAATAGTATTTGCATTGAGAAGTTAATGGTAAGCAGCCAAGTTTTAGGGACTGCACCTGGATAACCTGCTTTCTGACTGCAGGGAACACAGGATAAACAGCCCAGGAGTACGGGCAGGGAGTGTGCCTGGCACTCTGGGGATGGTCAGATTGTTCACAAGCTTCTTCTGCTGCCCGCAGGCAATTCTGTGCAAAACTGGGGGGGTGGGGGTGGGGGACGGGACACACAAAACAAACCACCCTTTTTCTCCAAGTATGACTGCTGTAAAACAGCTGAGCAGGAGGTATAGCTGCTTGTGTCTGTGTGTGGCTGTCTTGCTCTGTGCAGAATCTTTTTTGCAGTAGTTTCCAGGCAATATTCCAGCTTGCTGGAGGGAAGGGAGGTGACGCTTTGCATGAACTGTCCTCATAGAAGGCTACATGCACTCCTTCCCCCAACCAGCCCCCAAAGTTGAGCATTTCTTATGAGATGACTAGAGGCTTAAAAGTATGAGTGATTGCATTGTCTGCTGCTCAGGGCAAGAACAACTGTGCTCTGGACATGAACTGCCTTATTTATGGTCAGCAACTCAACTAAAAGGGGGATTATTGTCTTAATATTTCTCCCCCTTTTCTTCCCTCTCTTGCCTGGTATACGTAATAAAGCCAACTATTTCTGCTATAGGAAAAAATTACTAATTTACTTTATCAACTGGCATAATCGAGCAGGCTGTGCTGTAAGCTTCTGGTGTTTGGTGTTTGTTCATGGTGACTCAAAACACATCTTCCTCCTTGCAGCTTCTGCTAGAGCTCAGGAAAGGTGAAAGTGAGTTGTTAATGATACATGCTGCTGTACATCTTAATATATATGTGATAAAATTAGGATGGAAAGGTGGCTGTGGATCTGAGGCTGAAGCATTGTGCTTAAAAGACCAACTATTCTGCCCCCGCCCCCCCCCCCCCCAGTTCTGGAGCAGTGAGTGTCCTGCTGAAGCAGGGCTGCTGACAATTCTCTATTGAAATAAGAGAAGAGTAGTAAAGGCATCTCAATAAATTAATTTAGATATTTAAATGATGCTGTTAATCCTTTCTGTAAACAGGACTTTAACAGCAAGCTGTACCTGCTCTTTCTGTTTTCAAATACTCTTCTCTGGCCTTCCCTTTCCCTGGTGGAGAATGACCAACCTGATTAACATATTAAATGAAGCAGAACCCAGTGCTATCTCTGCACATTACTGCTTCCTTATGGTATATGAGCAACTTCCAAATTACCAGCTATAACCATCCTCCACCCTCCTAACCCAGAATATCCGTATTTTAAGGACATTGTGCCACATGACAGATTGTAAGTGCATCCCTCAGATTTTGGGTCCTTAGCCCTCAGAAAAGGGTTTTTCTTGAAAAGACTTTAACTTTTCCTTTAGAATACCTGAACGTTGTCTCTCCATATCTCCCCGCACAGTCTTCGTTTTACCACCTTCTGGCACCAGTCTGCATACGATCGGCAACGCGCGGGCTCTCTCCTGGAGCCTCCACTCGCACACCACCCTCCCTACCCCAGGCAGGCTTGACAGAATGGGTGCCCCAAGATAAATAGGCACCTTCTGCACGTAGCTGAAAATCGAACCATCCCCATGCTCATCTGGAGCTGGAGCTGAATAGATTGCCACGAGAGCCTAGGGACAAGGGGAGCAGGGGGGTTACTGGGGCAGTGCTGTGGTGCTCCGTCCTTCCGCAGAAGAGGCTGCAGGGACGGCATGGGCGATGGTGAGCTGTGGGCTCGAGGATTTGCCTCGTGCTTGGATTTGTGTCTGCAGCACCCAGCTGCAGCGAGGCACGTGAGAGCCAAAGCTGCTGCGACACGGCATATGGGGCCCCGTGGTGGTACACGGGAGGGGGGCAAGAAGAGCTGGGGGAGGGGAGAGGCATGCATATAAATCATTATTGGCGAACATCTCAGCTCTTGAGCCAGGCTGTCGCTTGCCGCTGCTCGTGGTGCAGCCCAGACATAAATCATAATTCCCCTACAATAGATCCTTTTGCAGCCGCCATCAGGAAAAGTGTGTTGGTTTTATCGATTTTTTGACACCGGGGCCCTGGCAACGGCCGCTCTGAATCATTATGAAATGAAACTGATTAGGAATTCATGGAATACTAAATAAACTTTACGAGCCCGTTGTAAGTTTTTTGATGCATGGGGAGCGGAAAATGAAAACTAATGATATAAAAATTACACAGCGTGCTGAGTATTATTATACTGCTATTGATTTGTTTCAAACTGTACATCAAAATCGAAGTGTGCTGGGTGTGCTTGGCTGCAAGGCTGATGCTCAAAAGCTTTTGAGGGTTTTTTTTTTAATGCTGGCTCCAGCATTTTTTGCCAGCCAGAGAAGGTTAGTGCCACCGCAGAATTGCTGAAGTGCTCCCTGCACCTGCCTATTCTTCTGCAACCACCCTTTGCGTGGTTATCACTGACTTTATTCTCCTGTTTGCATGTGGACTCTCGTGAGACAAAAATATATTGACGAGGATTTTAGCCTGAGTGGTAACTCCCCACACGCGCTTCTGCTCTAGGGAATTTTACTTCTGTTAATAGCCAACATTGTGAGAGAAGCCCAAGACACTTGACAAACATTTATGCAAAACTGCACAAAGGGATCATTTGTTCTGCCACTAACTGGAGCCACCTCGGGAGTGAAGGGTAACAGCTGGTTATAATGCTGCCCATCAGTTTGGGGCAAGAACAGATAACTTACCATTTTTTAAACTCTTCTTTCTATAAATAGACAATTTGTAACATGATCATAATAGCCCTGTCCAGACTTAAAATCAATGGAAATAATGAGTAGAACTGGTGTGATCTATTTGCTTCCTATTTACTATTTTTGACAGCAGGATTTGACAAAATTAAGTAAGGGAAAAAAAAGGTTAAAAGGCTAGGATTGTTTCAGTGTAGCCTCGAGACAAACTGCTGAATAAGAGCAGGGGTGTGGGTAGTTAGATATATTGCTGGTTTTGTCACTGCATGTTTTTGTTGAAATAAAAAGGATCCTCGTGCTGCAGCTCGCCATGTTAGACCAGGAAGGTTTCTGTCCTGGCTAGAGCAGTTTGGCTCTGTATCTTACAGTGCCGTTGCAGCTTTCCCCAGCGTAACCAATCTGGCCTGCTCCTGCAGGCAGGATGCTGGAAGATGCTGCTGCAGCTCATTCTGTTACTATTTTCTTTAGAAAAAAATCTGCCCTTAAGTAACTAGCTTCTTCATGGTGTCTATTCTGCTTGAGTTTCATGTGTTGCAGAACCATGATGGGAGGTGTGCCGTTGTGTTTAAACCATTAGTTGGAAAAAGTTTCTTTTCATTTAGGTGCAAAACCAAGCTCAGATTGAGAAATCTTGTGTGGTGTAAATGGATTTGGCAGGTGATGGGACCAGCAGTAACAATTAGGCTGCAATAGAGCTGGCCAGGTGCAGAACCAAACCTCCTTGCTCCTGCAAAATTAATACCTTACCACTACTGGCATGGGCACGAGACCTTTGGGTGCAAAGAGCCTCAAGTGTCCTCCACTGTGGGCCAAATACTTTAGCTCTGCAGGATTTTGCAAAGTTGATGGGTTTGGGATTCTGGGATTCTTGGTAGAAGCTGTGCTAAAGCTGCAAAAGTAATCCTGCCTCTCATGAACACAGCTGGAGCAGGGCTGTAGCGAAGTGATGCTGTTTCTTGGGGAGACAGCTGATCACCGGGCTTTGAGTATCTCTGAAAGTGAAGTCGCATGCAAGGGCAGGAACTGTTTCGGTAAGCAAGTGAATATACCGTGATAGCTGGTAGTGATGTCCTATAGCCTCGGCTCCTGGTGGGGAGACAGGGGGGTTCTTGTGGGGGTATGACTGCTGCTGTAGGATCATCTGGCAGCTTAGCTCTGCTATAATGCAGGGGACTTATTAAAGGTAGGCCCCTGCGTCAGCTCTATTTCTAGCTACCAGTGCCGGTGATCATCTCTGGCCTAAGCATGTTGCTTGTAAATGAAAATGTGATACTAGGGAGTAGGAAGAAAATCCAACAGAATCAAGAACAAGAGAGGAGGAGAAAACTTAAGCAACTGGAAATAAGCTGCTGACCCGCAGAGGGCTAAGCTGCCATGTCCCTCAGTAGTCTCCTGACGCTACACTTTTCTCTAAGTAAACCTCACGCAGCTCCTCCCGTGTCACTGAAACTTGGGTGTCACTGCTCCTGGCTGCGTATCAAACCTCAATTGTAAACCATGATCTCCAGTTTGGGGTGTTTGAATCCATGTGGGCTGAAGGCACGAGCTCCTTCGCCTTACAGACAGGTCCTGTGGGGCTCGTTTCTATTCCCAAGCGTACAGAGAGCTGAGTGTGCTGAGTATCAACAGTGAATATCGTTATGTTTTGGGCCAGGAGGTCTTTGGTCAGGGAAGCTGTGTCTGTAGCCATCGTGGTATTGTCCAGTGCGCCACTCTTTTCTCTGCCTCTCAGCTTAAATGTGGGCTGGATAGGAAGAAGCTGTTATTTTCAAATTCCCCTGAAAACTTTGCTCAATGAGTTTGAGAAGAAATTTGGGGCATAACACTGAGCACCCCCATTTATTTGGAAAATAAAAACCCCCTTGTTTCCATCAAGTAGTGCCACTTCAAGTGTGAGGTCCTGCTTCTGGTCCATGTCTGAGCAGTCTGTCTAGGTATAAAAAAAATTATTGCAGTCTTTTTAGCAATTGTGTATGAATATACCACGTATTGAAGTGCAAACAGCTCTAGTGTTTTCCACTAGGCTGGAAGTTGTGCTGAACTTGTCACAGACATTGTGCAGCTCACAGCTAGGGGTGATCGCAGGTTAGCTCAAGGAATAGTAACTTGTGTATGTGGGGAGAAGGGTCTCGGTTCTCTTCCTCCCAAGTCCTGACTGGTCCCAGCTTGCTGCAGACTCCCATAAATTCCTTGGCAGCTGAGGACTTGTTACAATAATCTATGTATATTTAGATATTTTGTCCGATGTGAATAGGGAATCATCTTAAATGAAGACAGTTTTCTTTTTGCTTCCATACCACATGCAATAGCAATGTCCGCTTTATATGGCTTGTCAGCGTGCGAGCGTGTGCGCTGGGGATTTTTCTAAGATATGTATATTGAATTTAGATTTGTGCTCTTAGTACCTTCACTCATTCATTCAGAGCCATATTGACTACATAAATTGAGTGTTACAAGTAAGAGAGAGTTTAGCCATTATTTTCTCAGTGATTTGATTTAATGGCCTGGGTGTTTTGGCCATTACTTCTGGCTTTTCATTTGCATGGATTCTTGGCTCTGCTGATTAGCATGTTTTTTATATTTGCCATTTAATTTTTTTCCCCTTTTGGAAAGCTGAATTTTTCATGATTAATTAAATTCCTGTGTCTGTTTTGTATCTTCCATGCGCACACACATATAGGACTATATATGTGCTATGTATAGGGTTTTTTCTCCCATCTCTGCTGATTATACGGAGTTAAATGCAGCTGTCTGTTTGACAGGAATATTGTGTACTGTATGTGGAGTGATATACAGGTCAGTATATTACTGATGAATAAAAGTTTCCTCCTAAGGCAGCTGCTGCAGATTACTTAGTGCTTGACATGGCGTGTCTTTGTGTCACTGTTACCGGGTGAAATTAAATCAGAACAGGAAAATATTAATTTAAAGTAGGGGATAGAGGCCGCTCACTTCCAATTACTCTCTACCCTGTCAGCTTTATATGGGCGCAAACAAGGAAGGAGGCTGGATTAATTGCTTTGGACTCTGCCCCACTACAGGCCCAATTATAGAAACATATTGGCTCCCAGCACTATTATATACACTGCTGTGCAGGAAATTGTGTGAAATTTTAACGGATTTCAGATGTAATAATAGAGAACACGATTCAGGACAGTATTAGCAGGCTGGGTGGAATCTTTACGGATGGGTTAAGGTTAAGCTGTTTGGGGGTCCTTTGTGTATTAAAGGATCATCTGGTTAACCCATGTACTGGGAGCTTTTGATACTGGCCTGGGAGCAAACAGAATAAAAACATTCATCCTCTGACAACAAGGAGCTAAATCCTCAGTCAGAATGAGGGCAGAAACATACAGTGTAAGGATGGAGAGCACAAGGCTTGCATGCGGCAGGATTCTGGTGCTGAAGAGGCAATGTGAAAATGTCTTGCATGGCATTAAACACATTGATGTTTCTAGATACTATTTAGAAACTATTCCTGGCTAATATCTGCTTTTGTGAGACCCACCTGTAAAGCCTGGGTCAGAATGGAGAGCTACTAATGCAAAGCGAATAACACTGACATTTTAAATGTGCATTGGATGATTATTTTGTAAGCAGTTGTAGGAATAGATTTCAATTCAATATTTTAGTTTAGATTTGTTTAGGTGTTTTGTTCCTCTCACTAAGCTAAGAGTTCTGCCTGCTGTTTCGTTCTTTTTTCTGTGTTTAAACCCACGTGTTGAAGGCGCCTGATAATTTGTGTGTGCACATATGTACTATTGTGTGTCTCTCCCTCTTAAAAGCGTTATTTGCCTTGCAGTAGTTGGAACGCAGGGCTTGTTCCAAATACAGAGCAACTCTCAGTACTCCTGAATGTACTATCAAATTATTGTGTCTCTGTGTTCATGTGTATAGCATTGCACATCAGATATAATTTGGGCATGCAAAATAGAAAATTTTTTCCTAAGGTTAATTTTCTTGGAAAATAGTTTTGGAACCTCAGTATCTTTGTTTTAGGGTAATTTATTTGGGGGGGTGTGGTGTGTATGTATCTTTGAGGGCAGTTGTTTTCCAAGTATTTTCATTCCCTTATTTTTTTTATGAGTCTTAGTTTAATAAGGGGTTGTGTGCAATAAGTTAATTGAAAAAGTCTTGTCAGTACTGGTTTTGTTTGTTCTTTTTCTTGTTTTTGTTCACTGTGTATTGATATTGGGCCAATTTTCATGAGTAAGTTGATGCTTTTTGGTTTCTTTCTAAAGCGAACTGGACAATTTGGCTATGGGCCCAAAGCCTGATTTTGTGAATAATGTCATTACCCTCGCTCATCTGAAAGCAGACAATAAAGCAACAGCCATTGGGGTGAGCTCAGGTACAAAGCCAAACTTGTTCCTGTCTGTTTGTTGTATATTCTGTTCTATGAAAGGAAATTTTTTTCAACGAGTCTGCTCTCTGCTCCATGAAAGGACAGTAATAGAGCTTGTGCATGAACATCCAGGGAGCAAATCTAGAAGATCCAGTGTACTGCAAGCCCTTGTGAATGCTGGCAGGTGGGTACTTTGGAAGGCAAATAGGAGATCTGATCCATAGCTGTGTAAAAGGAGGGGGCGGTGGCTTTCTAATAGATTTAGGGTGCCCTGGACCAGCCCAATAGAGAAGGGAGGAACTAAGAAAAATCTGTTGACTCTGCTGCTTCCTGCCCAGACAAAAATGCTGCAGTCATTTGGTAGGTGCACCTTTGATCTCCTGCCCACCAAGTACTTTGCAGATTAGGTTTCACAAGAGCCCTGTTCTATGGAGTGAGAGCAAACTGTGAGTTTAGCAAGTGTCTACCATGCTTCCTTGTCAGTCCCAGAACAAGCTTTGAAATATTTCAAACTGTGTGATCTCTGTGACTTCAACAGTGTTTCCCCTTCATTGCTTATAATATTTCAGTGACAACTGCTGCAGATTTGGGGGAACTGTTAGAGGAGGGCCAGCTGGTTGGGATCATAATTGAGGTAAATCTGGGCATTGGGGCCTTAGTTGGACTTGTTTTTAGCAGGTTTTATGAGGTAAGACCTTACTTGCTCTAGAAGGGGCTTTGCATTTTCATCTATGTGGCTGAAGTGCGACTTCAACCATTTCTGCCCCGCTGCCTCTTGAAGTACCTAGAGAGGGGCCCGAGCTGATTTTGGGAGTCCAAAAAGCATTAGCAATGGAAGTATGTTTTAAGACACAACGTCTAACAGCAAGTGAGATGGAATTGCGGAGTCCTGTCCCCCTTGGTGGGAGCACTGTTCCACAGTGGGGCTGAGGCTGGAGGCAGCCCCGTAACCCGGGTCGGGGGCTATTCCCTTTGTTCCATCCTCAAGCGTGTCTTGCACATAAATGACAGTCTATGCCTGCTAACAGGGATACAATAAAAGTGTTGCAGTAGAGGTGGTGATTTAGGGTGGCAGGGGAAATACATATATAGCTGTCTGGAGAATCCAGGACAGTAGAAGCAAAGTAAATTCTGACCAGGAGTAGTTATTGAATAGCAGGATCTTTGCTACTTTAGTCTATTTGTCTGTCTGAGGAAAGTCTGTTTAGCTCCTGGATGATTATCTGGAGGGAAGCTGCATCTCCAGCCCTAGTCCTTGCCTCCCTCTGGCTCTGCTCCCTGTCTGAAGAGCCAGTGGGACTGTAGAAACCTCACAAGTGTTACTTTCGTATTTGTAGTTTGTGCTGGTTTTAAACCAGGAGGGGGTGAAGTACTGAATTTATGATGTTTGGTTTGGGAAATCTATTTTTGTTCCCTTTAACTGATTGTCTTGTAACCAAGTCTGTTGTGACTCAAACTATTCTGTGATTCTATGATATGTGAGCGGAGAGCAATGTATATAGATCTCAGGAGAGACACGTGCAGAATCTTATTCACGAGCAGATGACAGTGCGAAAATTCTTTTGGCATCGAAGGCGCGCTGATATGGCGATCCATGGAGGAGGGAGATGCAGGGCAGGCTGAAGTGGTCCAACTTGGCCTGAACGGTTTCTATCTCTTTGGTAGGGCCAGGGAGAACGCTGGAGGCATTAATGCCAACGGTCTGTGGAGTCTGCCAAAGGCAGATCTTGCTGCTGGCACTGTCTGTCCCAACCTGAGAAGTGGTGTTGACCTAAAAAACTTTGGTATTGACCTAATCTGACAGGGCTATGTAGATGGTACTTCCAGTGGATCAGTAGCTCTGTAGCAGTCTGTCAGGTCATGGGTTTTAAACTGACTGATGGAAGAGTTTTCTTCTCTGGCAGAGTGTGTAGGGTACCCTCTGGCAGGTCAGAGGGTCCGAGAGCTTGCCATTCACCTGGCAGACCACCTCTGCCTTTCTGACCCAATGTGCTGAAGTGGTGTGAATGCAGGTCCCAGTAGCTCTTGAAACCATGCCGCTGAACATGAAAAGTAACGAGAAAAGGTGCAGATCATCGGCATGTGAGGGGATGCTGAATCAGAAGAAAGAGTGACCGTTTGGCACCAGTGAGTTGTCTTCCATCCACCTTGCCTATAGTCACTGGGAACCTGATACACAGGCTGTTCTTTTCAGTGGAAGCCACTTTACTGGTTACAGTGAACAATGATTAGGTCCCTGAAATTTCTGTTTAGGAGCTTGGCAGAATTAGCCACTTTTTTTGGTTGGTTTGTTGTTTTTTTTTTTTTGGGGGGGGGGGGGGGGAGTGTGGTAAAAAGTGTTGCCTTTAAAGCGTGTGACATGAATTTGCCACTGATCTTTTGAACAGAAAGACTTAAAAGGTGCCTGTGAAACTGAAACAGCACAGGAGGGGTTAATACTCTTTGTTGATTTTGACTGGGGCCCATGGTTTTACTACAGCAGTAAAGTCACTTTCCTTTTATGTTTAAAAGCCAGGAAGGAAAAAGTGCAATTACAAAGACAACTAAAATCTTCACTGGTACTCAACAAGGTAATCAGTTCAATTGATTTTTTTTTTTTTTTTTCCCCTAGCCAGAAAAGTATTTAAAGTTAAATTCTATCTGTGATTTTTATATGGGGGGAAAAAAAAAATCTGTTCTCTGCAATGCTTCCTGGTTTTAAAAATGCTGTATTTTATTTGCCCTATAAATGCAAACTTATAAAATGCGATAAGGGATCTTTCTCTTCTCCCTGCACAGACAAGACCTGAGAAAGCTCACTGCTATTCCTGCATGGCTGCCAATTGCACAGACAGATATCACTCCATTAGTCATTAGCATCTAAATCATTCCACTTCTCATTCAGGTTTACTGGGCTGTGATGGCTACTAGATTCATAGGACACCTGAGCCAGGTCTTTTGTACAAGGTCTCATGGAGCAATTGATTGTAAAAAGACAGCAGGAGAGCAAACCACTGGTTTCTGTGCCTTTTGAACAGGGAGGATGGGCTGTTCTACCATGTGTTTTCTACATGAATTATTAAAGTTTTTTTCTTGAAATATTGTACAAGGATTGAGTTTGTGCTGTGCATAGTGGTACAACACCCTGATGCAAAAACTGTAGGGATTTTGAAAAAAAAAAAACCCAAAACAAAAAAACCCAAACCAGAAACAAACCAAAAAACCCAAAACAAAAAACCCCACCATTTAATTTTCAAGGGCGCTTGGGATCTCTTTTACTGGAGCGTGTGAGCATCTTGCTGTCTTTCCTGGAGTGGCAGGGGAACGGAGAAAAAGGAGCTCCATGAGAGGTCTGTTCTTGGGTTATTATAGTTAACATTATGGTTAAACTTGTTCTTTGTAGGACCAAAGTCTTGTTTACATGGAACAGAATTCAAAATCAAGTATGAATGATTCAGCAGATGCTGTAGCGTAGGCTAATGTGTTAATGTGGCTTTAAAAATACTGGGAGAATTCGAAGGAGTTGAATACCTAAGTACTGAGAAAAGGGCCTGGTTTGTCAGTTGTATGATTTGTTTCCCCCACAAGAAATGAAACACTACAAAATATTGGCCTTTTTTTCCCTGTCTAGTAAAAATGTCCATTGTTGGGGTGGCAGAAGAAAAGCAAAAGGAGGTATTTTAACCAGTAACTCAAAATGTAGCTGATTCAGATCTCGTAAATGGAGAGCTGATTTTTTTGGGGGGTGGGGTGGGTTATGGTTTTCCTTGAGAGATCTGTGACATTAAGGAGGACATAGTGCAGTGCTGGAGCTTATCTCTAATGTTGGAGTTTAGCACCAGATAGACATCATCTAAATGCAAATCTGACTCTGTGGGGACTATCCCCTTTGGGAAGTGGTGAGACCCTCTGGAGCATCTGGACTGGGCAGTGCCTGAGATGCCTTATCCCAATGGGTTTTATAACATGTGCATCTTTGTTTAGGGGCTAGAAGGTGCCTTTCGTGTTGAGGTCTACCAAAAAATCCCATGAAATTCTTCCTGGAGCTTTATAAGGCAGGGAGAAAAGAAAATGAAAGTGGAAAGCAGCCTAAGAGCTGTGATACAGCACTTGCTGTCGAGGGATTTGGTAAAATCCATGAAGAGCGAAAGAAATGCCCACCACTTGTTTACTTCATGGTTTTTAAAGGAAGTGGCTGACTTTCTGTGAATATGCTGGTTTGGGCCTTAACCCTTCCAGCATCCATGTGCCATTCCTTTGCCTATGAACCATGTATTACAAGCAAGCTCACATAAATTTCTGGCAACAGTATCCTTCCCAAGCCCTTAGGCTAGAGAGATCTTTAGTCACTTTGGATTGGACTGGATTTGAAAATAGGTCCCTAAGGTGAAGGGCCAATATATCAAAACAGTAAATCATGTTTTATACCAACTCCTAATAATGAATGAAGTGCCATTTCATACAATACCTAAGTTAGGATTTTATTGATTAACTCTCATCTTGGTGTTCCACCCAAATCTAAGATATATTGCCTGCTGTAATTTTTACATTAGCTGTCAAATTCATCTTGTCTTCCCAGGGTTATGATGTGTACAGAGCAGACAATAAACAACATCACAGTTTCAGTGTTTATCTAATGAATATACACAGGCCAGAAAGATTAATAATGATTTGATAGGCAGAGCCAAGAGGCAGGAAATATCCGTGTTCAGGGCTGGAGCCGAGGACCATGATTTCAAATTAACACGAGGGCTGTAGGAGGAAGCACACTTGTCTCGCCCCACGCCTCCCTCCTCCCCCTGCCAGGCAGTAATATATGACAGAAGTCTCGAGGAAGCGAAGATGAGGATTTTTTTTTTTGTGTATAACGCGAAGGAGCAACGACAATAGGAAAAAGGCTGCAAGTAAACACTAAATTAATCCTCTGAGTGATTTGCCAAGCCAAAGCTTTGTACTGGTACTGATCCTGGGAATCCAAATGAACTTGTGCTTGCTGACATTTTACCCTGGCCTTACTGCTCTATGGAAGAAAATTATTTTGAGGATGTCCTTCCTTCCTTATATATTTTCTGGTTAGCAACTACTTGGGGATCCCCCAGTCTTGGAAACAGAGTCGTTGGCAATACTTTCTGAAGCCGAGGCCCGGTTCTCCCCAGTGATGTGCAGCTACCTTTGAATTTTCGCATGCCCTTTGAGGCTCTGCCCAAAGGCAGAGGTCGACGGGAGAGGGAGCCCTTATCCTGGCCATGGTTCTGGCCACCGCTGTCCGCAAGGGCTGCGGCCACCCCTTCTCCCGGGGACAGCCGAAGGCTTTGCCTCTGGGGGGGCAAGGTGAGCTCCCTTGCTTGAAGCTCGTGGGATTCAGCCTTAAATCCGTCTGTGCTTTGGTCCTCCAGTCTGTAAAAACGGAGAGATTTGTGGCTCTCCAGGAGAGGGGCAGAGGAGGTTTGATCTATGTTTGTTGAAGCACGATGAAGCGCTGGGATAAAAGGCGCTGTGAAAGTGCAAAGGGCTTCTGCTTGTCTATTGAGCACAACCTCGGCCTGCACGCTTCAATTCCTGCGAGAGGAGGTGTCCAAAGCACCGGCTTAGGGATGCGGAGCAGGAGAGGTTTATCTGCATGCTGTTTGTAGCCAGAACTCATGCCGGGAGGCGTGTGATGCTGCAGGTTTTTGTTAGGTAAATATGTGCTGTTCTGCTGGCTGGGGTCTGCCTGGAATATAATGAGCATTAAAGAAAGGAGCGATGTGCCGAGAGGGGGACGTAAGGGAAGCAAAGCCGCTACTTCCAGCGCATGTGCCGAGTCAGGCTGACCTTACAGGGGTTTGGAGGCGGGTGGCTCAAAGCTGCTAGCCTAGCCACTCGCTGGTCCTGCTAGCCACAGCAGGTCCTGCCTGCTCCCAGCTTGGCAGCTGGTCCCTGCATCATCCTGAGCTAGCGATGCCTTTGCCACTTGTATGCTCTGCTGTAGTTTGAATTGTGAGCTCCTCAGGGCAAGGACTTCTTCCTCTGCCGTTGTTTTCCTACAGCAGGAGGAACAGCAGAGTCCTGAACGGGGCTTGAGTTTGCTGCGATGTTACGCAGGTGACTTCCCAAGCTTCCCGTGCCCTTCAGTTTTCCAACCAGGTTTGGTGCATGTCCCATATTTCACATGTACATCACAACCCCTCTATCATCCTAAATAAGTAGTCAGATCATAACCTGTTGAAAAATCTATTTTGGACGAGAGTAACGAAGCCTCAAAACAAACTGCTGCTCTGCCTACTTTCCTCTCTTTCTTCCCCTTCGGTCAGTGTTTGTTTGCATTTTTCTTTTATACATCCCAGCATGAAACAGTAACACATTACAGCACAAAGCAATACACCACTTATCTAATCTTGAATATAATACAGGATAGACACTTTGTATAGAGGGGGGCTGCAACAGAATACATGCAGCAAGAGCTGGCTGGTGAAGGACAATAGATTGCTGCAGATATGGATTGAGTTAGACAATTGAACCAATTATACTATTCCGGAGACTTCAATGAGATTGGAGAGCATTTCTTGAGCTTTGGTAGAAGTAATCAGCATTCCTATTCATCTCGGCCCCCGTCCTGCCTGCGAGGCGGCAGTGCTGTGCAGAATGGAACTCCTCGCCGCTTGTGGCCCTCAAACAATTCCCTAGCACACTTTGCCAGAGCGGTCACATATTTTACTCTTTGTCCTGGTCAGAATTTAAAAATCACTGATAGCTTTTTTTCCCTTGTCTTAGTGCACGTAGTAATTTTACTTGGAAAAGTAGTATTTTTGAGTCTTCCATTTAAATGTTGTTTGGTTCCGTCTGAGAGCGGCTGTTTTTTCACCTCTGAAATGGCTGCATTTCGGCAGCTGATGAAGGGACTCTTGCAAGTCTAAACTGAAGCTAGTGGATACATTACAAAGTGCTTTGTAACAATTTGGGTGAGAGGAAGTAGAATGACCTATGCTATTTCTTTTTAGCACCATTTAAGCTGTAAAACCAGCCAACCAACTCTCTTCCAAATGTTGGCTGCTGAGATTGACTGCAGTCATGAAGATAACAGGTGGGAAGTATTTTTCTCTTAAGTCCACAGCTGTCCTAAATCAGCCAGGTGATCCTAGAGGGCTGCTGTGTGAGTCTGAATGCTTAGCATCCCAGCCAGGGACATAAAGACACGAGGCAAAATGTCACTTGAGAAGTGTTGCCTCTTCTTTAGCAGTAACTCTGCTCCATAAATGCAATTGATCTCCTGAGAGAGGAGGGATTTCTTCTAACAAATGCAAGCTTTGTGGGGAAAAATATATGAGCTGTTGGGCTTCTGTTTCTTCTGTATGTGCTCCATATCCAAGGCCTTCCAACAAGTGTCAGAGCAACCACAGGGAATCTAGGGACTGCTGTATATAGGGTTACGTGCTCTACATAGTGTTGCATGGTTGAATTAAAGTTGGTCCAGATTTAAAATCACTTCAAGCAGTTATCACAATGTAAACTTAGCAGTGAGGTTTTAATTTTTCTTTCATTCAGTTTTTTTAGTAGGATATTGTTGGTGTTGTCAGATATCTGTGCTGGATCATGCATTTAAGTCAACATGAGTAGGAAGTTCTGATTCAACCAAGTTTAAGTCTTGTTCTATCTACGCTAAGAAGCAGCTTGAGCATCTTCAGCTAAAAGGACTATTTTGCAGGAGGGGCTGAGGGGAGAGCATGTAATGGTGGGAGTTTACAAGTGTCTAAAAACAGAAGCTTATAATGAAAGTGCTTTCTCAGCCATAACTATAGTGTGCTGGTGTAATTGGAATGCTGAGTGGTGTGCTGGGTTTAGGAAGGTAATAAGAACTGCAATCAGTATTAAATAAAATGTATCTTCCTTTAGGGGAAATAAATGTATATTAAATCAAATATTCATGAATCCAAGTTAGTCCTCATACATTACACAAACAGTTTTTCCAAAATGCAGCAATCTGAAAGGCCTGGTTTGATGGGGGTAAAGGAGAGGGGTTAGCTTTCAGCATGCTTGTGGGGAAGGGAAGGGCCTGGCCTGTTGTCACCTGAAGGGACAAAGCTCTCTGGGCTCCAGTGAGGTCCTGCCTGGACACAGTGTTTGAGAAAGTGGCCTAAGTTGTGTAAGGAGCATTAGAAGAAGTAAAACTGTCTCTTTCTAATATTTATCACCTCCAGCAAAACCTGGGCACCCACATGAGCCTTCCAGGAATCAAAACCTGAATGGGGAATTAGGCCAGTGGTGAGTATTAGTGATATTTCAGCAAATGCTCTGTTAATGAGGGGAGGACTTCTGTACTGGCAGCGACTGGGAGGATTCACTTGCCTATGGTCAGGCTGGCTTTTTAACTACTGCAAACTCCTGTTTTCCTGTCAGCCCTAACACACAGCAGAGGGATGGGAGAACTTCTTGCAGAAGAGGCAGAACAGAGCCGTTCCCTTGCCTGCCAGCCTCCAGTCAAGCTGTGGAATATCGCGCTGGCGATGTGGTGTGATATAGGACAAAATGCGAAAGATGTCAGCTTGGTACCAACTCTTGAGTGTGGCTAACACACCCGTGTGAGAGCTTAAACTCTGTAGGGGTGGGACAGCTTGCTGCTTCTCACCTGAGGGGAATTCTCTGTGCCACTGTGGCACAGTGCTGTGCTTGGCTCTGAGAAATGCATTTTGTGTTTGTGACAAGGGCTCTTTAAGCTTCACAGCTTTCATCCTGGTTTCTATATAGTGTGATGCCAATTCAGCTAAAAGTGTGGGGGTTTAAGGTGATTTGATTTAATCACTCTCAAGTCAGGCTATATTTGTTGGCTAACACCCATACGTTTAGGAGAGAAGGTAGTAAAAGTTCAGGTTAGTAAAAGTAGTGACAAATCTGTAGGTGTTTCCAGAGGAGTTTGTTAGTTTAATCAAATTAGACTTATTTGGAGTTGTGTCAGCAAAATTCTTCTGTGCAGTTTATGAAATGTCACTGCTTTTATCCAACAGCTACAATCAATTTGCTGTTTGATAAAATGAGCAAACACCTGAGTTGCATCCTTATCCCTGTCTTTATAAACAGAGGGGCAGAGAGGCATGGGGACAGATTCTGTTACCTTCCTGGGGTGAAGAGGGTTTCATTCTTGAAGACTTCCAAAAGAACTGCACACAACTGTGGAGAGAGGGCTAATTTGTGTTATTTGCTGAAACCACTAGGCTCTTCTTCCCTGCTTGGGGAATTATTGATTTTATCACTCTACGACCTTACATGTGTCACTGTCTTGTGCATGCTGGCCTGTAGGAAGTGCTATTTACTGATTCACAGCTGAAGAATAATTTAATCTTATTTGTGATTACTTCCCATTTTTGGCTCATCAGCCGTGTGCTTGTTCTTGTTCTTTCTGTCAAGCTTAAATCTTCAGGAATAATGCACGTAATGATATAAAAACCCCAAACAAAACATACCCTCCTCCCTGTCTCCATGCTGCTGCAACCCAAATACTTTTATTCATCTCAGTGCAGGAGGAATGTTACTCTGTAAAGACTCATCACTGTTCCATTGATTGCATTGTCTGGGTGTCTTCAACAGTTTCCTTGGATCTCTCTAAGTTGGGCAGTGGAGAATATGATTGCAGATATCAATACATGAACGTGTTACCCTATTGAGATGCTGTCAGGCTGGGTGAAGCGGACGGGGGCGGGTTGCTGCACGTTATTGTGCAGCTTCCCTGCCAAAAACTCGGTCCTTGCGTTCAGAATTGGAAGGGAGATGAGCAGGGATGCCATTATGGAGGAGGGGTGGTCGTAGGGAGAAAATATATGGAGCATCTACTAGAGCTTGCATGGTACATTAATTGTCTGTAGCTTTTTCCTTTCCTTCTCAAAGCAAAATTAATTATGGGGAGGTGATGTTCCTTTAATGAACATCATTTAATTTAAAAAATGGACAAGTATACTACCATTAGGTCCCTTACTTAATGTAGTGTGTTTTCTTAAGCGAAATTCAGTTATTGTTACATTGTGAAGGTGAAGAGAATTCCCTTTCTCTTGGATCTCAGAGAGGAGAGAGCATCTTGGCTGCTGAGCATCGCTTATAAACAGAGAGTCCAATCTCTCTTTGCCTGTGGGGGACACTGCTTGACCGCTTATTGCATATTTGATCAGTTTATTTCTGGATCTGAGAGTCTCCGATGGGTGTCAAGGTGACAGTCGGGTTCAGATTAATTGGCATGGTAAAGAATGGAAAGGCGGGGGACGTGCAGCACCCATTGCGCTGGGCTGCCAGTTTTGAATGATTTCTCCCCCTTCTTCTTAAAGTACACAAAGGTGCAGCAGCACTCGCTGGGAAGTGCTTGTGGGTTGACAAGAGCTTAATAACATCACTGGTGAAGGGTGTTTTTGTTTTTGCCCAACACTAGTGAAAATAAGCTCATATACAAACCACCTCTGCTCCTCTTTCTGCTGCCACTCTTCATCAGTGCTAAACAATATAAACAGGCTGTGCAACATCACTGCGGTGACGGACTCTGCCAGACAGTCCAGTTCGGAGGAATGCACAGCATCACTGCAACGGGGTTGACCCGCAGTTTCCCTCTGCACCCCCTTTACCGAAGGACACGGAAATTAAGTGCTTCAAAAATGACTTTAAGGAATGGTAACAAGAGTGAGAAGTCCAGGTTTTAACTAAAAATACAAGCAGTGAATTTGTAAATTTGAGCATCCGCTGGCAATCACTTTGGTTTCATGTGTTCTTTCCTGTCATATCAAATCATGATTCTAGAAAGGTTAATCTCAAAATTAGATAGTTGATTCCTATCAAGAACTGTGCTCTTACACTTGTAAAATCAAGTGGTCTGCTAAAGATAGACAGCTTACTTGAAACATGCTTTTAAATAAGATGGTCAAAATAAAGGTTGTTTTTCATATAAGGAAAATGGCACATGTGGGGGAAAAAGGTCTTGATTTTTTTTCAATTGCTTCTGCTTTTAAAGATTAAACATGTTGTTTCTGATCTGATTTTGGCTATTGGTACTATATATGAAGTGTGATTCTTGGTATCTGTGTCATCTTGAAAGATTTTAGAATTTAGACTTTTTTAGAAAAACTAGAACTTAAATTTCAATGGATGAAATGGGAGCTATTCCATTTAAGTGTTCGGAAAAAAAAATATCAAAATTCCACTGTACTGAGTTGCTGCTGAAGGTTTTTGGCAATCTACTTGAAGGGCAGAGGGGAGGATCTTAAATATGCAATACCCACTTCATAGCATTGCTGCCGGGGCTCTTGAGCCTGTGGCAAGCCCATTCTCAGTTGCTTCGGTGGGTTTTGGATCAGGCAGTTGCTTCTGTGCTGCCAGACTAAGCATCCTGATGTTCAGCTTTTTGTTTTTCTTTGGCATCAAGTGGAATGTTTGTAAATGAGCTGTTGGTGACACCTGAGCAACTGTATTTTACTTGATTTTTTTTTTTGCCTTGATTTTTTTGAGGTTTAGCCTACATACGTGGGTACAGAAATATACACTCTTCCCCTCTCTTTATTTTTATTTTATACAATATATACCACTTGCTGTGTCTTATTTTCTCCCACTGTCAAGGGGTTATTGCATTTGTCATCTCCTTTTGCCATGTGGGGTGAGATGCAGTATTTGTTAATATACAGGAGAGATGGCACTTCCACATCTGTGAAATGATGTACTTTAGAAAGTCATCCGAGGTGAAAAGTGCTACATAAGGGTAAAATGTTATATGCCTGAAACGATGTCCATGAGCAATGATCGTCTGGAACGCTCACCTCTGCAGGTCCTAGGTTTTGCCACCCAATCTCCCATGCTCAGATTAACTTGGTAGTATTAAGCAAGTGCCCTGTGCAGACTGCTTTCCTGCTATCTGTTCTATGTTTTGAGCAGAGAAATGCTAGCACCTACATACTAAAATCGGATTTTTTTAACCTAAAGAAAACGGTATTCCATTGTTATTACCTTCATTCTCAAGCTGTGTTTATACTCCAAAAATTGCAAGCCTGGTTTCCAGCAATAGCTGCCAATAGAAAAGATTGCCTCTATATTTTGAGTGTTTTATTGGCTTGTTCAATAGCACTTTTCTGTTATTTGCCATGACTGGAGGGTCTGACCGTGGGGCACGGTAGCCAAAAGATACCAGCACCCCCTTTGCTACCACCCCTGCTCAGCACTGCTGTCTCTGTCTGTCTGCGGGCAGAGTTTTCCGTTGTTTTGTGGTTAGGTTACTGGTGACAACTTGTTTATGTTGAGGCTCGATGGCCTGTCTCTTCGTGGAGCTTGAACTTGCCACATCACACATGTATGCATGGCGGGGAATTTAAGAAATGCATGGTGAGCTCTGCGTGACGTGGAGTTGCCGGCACGGAGCAGGAGGCTTCTCCAGGACCCCTCTTGCCTGCGTGGTTAGGATTTCCTCTTTGGTTTTTACCCTGTCTGTAGCTTATTTTTTAGTGCCGGCTTGGGGAATACTTTGTCGACCCGGCTGCGAGAGGCTCGGTTCTGCTCTTGGCATGCACGCAGGGTACAGAGACAGAGCTAATCCCATTAGTGCATTAGCCTGTCCAGCAGCAGAGTCCTCAGCGGAGCCTGTAACAAATGCTCGCGATTCTGCTGGTCCACAGGCAAAAAGCTGTCCTTGGCTGGGCTGGGGTGATGAGCAGTGCTGTGCGGTACGGAGCAGCAGGGCTTGGGGCTGGCACAGCGGCCCTGAGGAGGCAGAGGGATGCTGGTGGCCTGAACTGGGCTCTGCCATCACCCACCACCTTCCCCAGAGCAGCCAGCCTGCAGCTCGGACTGTGCCGGGTGTGCAGCGATGCCCCTTCGCCTCTCGCTTCTCCCCCCACTCCCCTCTCTGACAACATCAGAGGGCGCTCTGTCATCTTCGCTTATATATATATATATATATTTTTTTTTTTTTTAATCGTAGTCATTTCGTTTTGGTGGTGGGATTTGCAGGCGCAGGGTGGAAGTTCCTTACAAACAGGCAGGAGGACGTGCGATAACGGAGCCCGGCGCTCTGCCATCGGCACTGCGGTTATTATCCACCGCTGCTCTCCCCAGCCGGGCTTGTGTTCCTTGTTCGCGGGTTTGTCTCATTTTTTTGAGATAGTAAATCTGCAGCATCGAAGCAAGCTCCAGGCTGGGATTTTCAAAGCTGTTTGAAGGGGTGCGTGTGTCTAGTTTCAGCCGGAGCAGTGTGTCTAAATCCCCTTGCAACTCTGGATTGGCGGGGAGAGGAACACTCAGTCCCGCTCAGCCGTGCCATGTCCCTGCAACATTGGCTTCTGCTGAGAAGGCACATCCTGAAAAAAATTTACTCACCTTGTCAGTGCTGTCGTGTGGGTGGTGCAGGATGAGCTCTGTGATCACCGCTCGGATAAAAACCCTGTGGCTTCTCGTGAGCGAGCAGGTCCTGAGAGGCAGGAGCATTGCAGCTCCCACAGCCGGGTACCGGGAGGCGATGTGCCGTGCACATGCTCCACGGCGGGCGGTTAATTCACCTCCAGCAATTCCTCCAAAGTGCAGCAATCTATTTTGGCTTTAACAGTATACTTTTTAGTTACTGGAGGAGGTTAAGTAACTCTGCTGATCCATCCTGTTGTTAAGTGAAGGTAGCAGGGTGCCAACAATTAAAGAAGTAATTGTTCAATTGGTTCTGCAATAATACTCATTGATTCTTTGTTTGAAGTGATTCGCTTTTCAATCCTCTTGCATTTAGAGATCTTGTTTCACCTGTGTCAAGGCAAGTTCAGGAAACCTAATTAACTGGGTTTTGTTTTTTATAATTAGGTCCCTAAAATAATTCATAGGTGGTGTTAATAACCCCATTTAAAAAAAAAATCTATTAAGCTTTTGGAAAAGTTGGACAGAATCCTCTGTGCTGATTATTTTTTTTTTTTTCCATCCCCTCTTCCCTCCTCCTTTTCCCCTTGGAGATGTGGTGCTTCTTCCTTTTACAGCACACTAATTAAAAACAGTAGGATTATGGTGGGAAATAATATGCATATGAGGTTATCATCCACAGGGCAAAAGGAGGCTGCTGCCTCTTTTCCCCTGCCTCGCTCCAAGGTACACTCTACATCTTTAGTGTGAGCTGGCAGAGTTCATTAAAGGACAGATTGCCTGTGCACACTGCAAGGACCCTTGGCATTTGCGAGGCTGCAAGCCGGGTCCAGAAGGGAAACGACAGGAAGAGATAATCTGCGGAAAACGTTGGGTTTGGATCATCTGCTGCGACTTCTAAAAGGCAGGTTTCCTTTTACGGGAGACCCTCCCCAAAAGACTGTCTGCAGAGGGAGGATTTTTAGACACTTAACCATTTGTCCCGGCCTGCTCCAGCCCCCCCTGCCCTCCCCACCTGGCCATCTCAGGCCTCGTGACGGCTCTTCTGGCACCACGGCAGTGCCGGGGCTGTGCCGTGCGCTGCGGCAGCCAGCCCTAGCCGTGGGGAGCGTTTGTGCAGCCAGTCCCAGCTCACTCGCAGCGTTGCACCTGAACACACATTTAGACTCCTTTTAGCGGGAGCGAGGAACCAGCTGCCCCATTTTACACGAGCTGGTGACTGGGGAGAGGCTTCTGCTGTGTTATTTTCTCCCCTCCAGCGGAGCTCTCGCAAACCATTGCGGATGGAAGTTGTCCGTCCGTCTGTGCCGGTTGCGTGCGCTCCTCCGTGCCGCTGGTGCGTTTAAGGGCTTCGCTGCCATCTGTGAGCGGGCCCTGCTCCCTTAGGCTGCTGTAGCGTAATGCAGGGAATCATGTGCCCTTTGGGATGCCAAGACTCTCTGACATGGATCCTATGAGGAATTTAAAGGAAATGCTGCCTTGTGGCTAATGCACAGACATATGTCAGTTTGGGGCGCCGGTGCTGCTGGAGCCGGTATGGGAATGCTTTGTCCTGCCTCCTCCTAAGGACGTGTTTGTGAGTGTAGGACAACAAACATCTCTGTAAGCTGGTGGCATCCCATGGGCTGGGGTGCTTACCTGCTGGATGGTCAGCACCCGTGCGAGGGCTTTGCCTCAGAGCATGAGTTCTGCTGTTCTCCCGGTGCAGGGGATGTATAAAGTCTGAAAGGAGACATAGCGGGAAGATCTTCTAGTTAAACCTGGCATTACCTGCAAGGTCTGCTCTTAGCATCCTCAGGGAAAGTTGCAAACCATTTTTTGCCTGGCAGAGCTGAGATGATGGCTCAGAAGTCCAATATGACCTTCTCTGTGAGCTCTGAGGCATGTCACATGTCCTGAACAAGCTACAAGAACAGTATTTTTCCACTGCCACCACATTTTCTTCCTGAAAGTCAAAATGTAAATTTTTTTATTACCCCTCATGAATGTGACAAAGTCCTACTTAAAAATGTAAAGACTCCCATCTTCACATGCACCATAAAGGCCTTTGCGTTCCACGTGGAGCCTCCAGACTGTTGATTTATTATCAAGCTACGATGGCTGGAGCAGGAGAGCAAAGTTAAATCTACAGAAGTGGCTGATGTGACAAAATTAACAGTTGTCAGCAGCAGAGAGGGGAAGCAACCAAAGGCGAATGTTAATACTCAGCAAACTCTGGCACAGGGAAGCGAAGTTGACTTCACACTCCAGTTGCAAAAAGCCTCCTGCAACACCAAGGGCAGGGCAAGGGGGGATGCCGAGGAGCTGGAGCAGGAGGCAGCACTGCTGGAGAGAGACAGCGCTGGCTTTGGTGGGGGGGAGTGATGAAATAAAAGGTGAAAAAGCCCCACAGACTATTGTCCTGTCAAACCCGCTTGCTCTGATGGTGTGAGATTATTTTCTTAGGGAGGAATGATTGCTGTACGGGGTGTCTTGGGCAGCATTCCCATTGGAATTCAAGGTTACTTGGGTTTGGGCATGTATAGCTGGAGAATTTTAGGCTCAGACAAGGAGGCAGTTCAGGAAGGAAAAAAAAAAGCAAGCCTGTTTTGTGTGTGGTTGGGTTTTTTGTTGGTTGGTTTTTTGTTGGTTGGTTTTTTTTGTGGTTTTTTTTTTTTTTTTTTTTTTTTTTTTTTTTTTTTTTAGTTTGAGCCCAGTGCTGAAGCTCCTAATGTTATTTTTCTCAACCGACAGGAGGGGGCAGATGTCATATCTTGAAAGTAGATCTGAGATTTGGGGGATGAGGTTAATTATGGGGTTATTTGTTATGAACTTCTGAATTGAGATCTTTTGCTGAGTGGGCTGAGTCTGCAATGTGCAGCACAGAAATCTGGAGCCCTTGTCTAACAAAAGGGTGAATTGTGCATTTGGTGAAATTGTTTATAGCGGCCCGGGGTTAAAACAGTTTGAGATGTTTGCTGTCACTTTCTGGACTTGAGGCATCTCTTTTCACCTTGACTTACAATTTTGTGGCTTGCTTATATATAAATGGCTCTGCAGTTGCAGCAGGGCCCCTCTTTGGTTATTTGTGGTGTTGCTGGCAGGAATCAACTCTCCTGGTATCTGGGAATTTTCCATGAGTCTTGCTTGAATGGCACTGATAAAACAAATGACTTCCTAGATGGATGTTTTAAAACCAAACCACCTCTTTTTCCAAACAGCACATCTTGAGTTTGAGACAAAACATGAGAACTTGGCTGTCCAACCTTTTATTGGAAAGCATCGGTCACGGTTTGGATGAAAAGTTCTTTGCAAGACTCCAAAGCAAGATATTTCCCTGCTAATCCTGTAGGAAAACAAGCAAAAAGGTTAATACAAGATGAATTGAATTATGTTAGTGAAAACTGCGCCATTAGAAGAAGCCTTTTCCTGCAAAATGCACAAATATAGCTGAATTCACAGATGCATTAGGGTCTTCTGCACCAGGAATATTTGTCATCTCAGAAGAAAGTGGAAGAGGCTTGTTCTTCAATGCCTGGCATGTCACTACATGCTGTGAAGTGCAAATAGAGGAAGAAAAATTAACACATAAAAGAAATGTACTGTTTCTGCAGGAAAATTAGCTAGTTAAAGCTGAGGGAACTGGCTTTTTTAATAAAAAAACCAAACCAACAAAATAGCAGCAGAAAATAGCAGCAGTATTTTCTTTTTGCTTTGCTGGGGAAAAAATGAGCAAATTTTATATTGCAACTTTCAGTGCTCTCAGCTGGAGGAGATAAGACTTTGCGTGAGGGGCAAAAATACTTGCTAGAAATACGTAAAGCTGGAACAATCCTGCAAGCCCTTTTGTGTTTCCAGAGCTGTAGTTCTCAAATGAGCACCAACTGCAAGGCATATGCTATAGAAAGGAAGAAGGGAAGAGGAGGAGCTGAGTGCTGTTGCATTGCATGCACAGATTTCTCATTGGAGAAGCTACATGCTCATCTCCAGCATCCCTGCAGCCTGCTTTCCCTCTTCCTCTCCTCTCTCCACTCACACAGATAAAAAGTGGGTCTCAAACTGTTGCTCAATTGTGTAAACATACTGAGCATAAAAGAAAATAATCTAATTATTATGAGGCACTAGCAAGTACTTTAGATCCATTGTGTGTCTATTTCTTGTCTTAGTTCTGTTTTTCAAAAGGATTTTGGAGGCAAATTGACTTCTTGACTCATCCCTTGGTACTGTCAGCCCTTATGGATTTAGTTGACTTCAGGTTGAGTTTGGGGGTTGAGCAGGATTGGGACTCTGAAGAGTAGAAGCTCGTCCGTGGCTTATGTTCCCAAAAATCGGGGTGAGGGAGAGGAACGGTGCTTGCTTTGGTTTTGGTTAGCTAGGATTAGGAGCTGTTGGGCAGTGGAGCTGTGCCTAGGAAGCAGCATGGGACCTAATGTGGTTTGTTGACCTTGGTCTTTGAAAAACAAACACTGGAAAGGCAATGGTGTAGGCATTAAAAAAAAAAAAATCAACTCACCTTATCCTTGTTACCATGAGAAATGGATTAGTATCTTCTGATCTGATAGTACGTTACGGGTTTGTTTTGTTCTGTGACTGATCGAGCCTTCGGGCTGCACACGAGCTGCAGTGTGAAGTTGGTCCTTGCAAGCACAGCCCAGAGAACACGCACTGAAATTCAGTTGTGTGTCCTCACTGGGCCCTTGAGAATAACTGCAAGCAGTGCAAAACTCTCAATCTTGTACATCCTAATGCTGTAAAAGGAGATGAGCAGAGCGTGGTGCTAACCTTCTTCCTCCTGCACCTCTGGGAAGTGCTGGGAATGTATTAACTTCATGAGGCGTTGGATGTCCAGAGCCTCTGTGGCTGAGGTCCAAGGCTTTAAAATGTTAGCCATAAAATGCTTCTACTGCCACAGATTTGAGGAAAATGTTAAGCCTATTTCATTAGCCTTCTATGTTAACGTTAGTGGTGAAGGCCCTCGGAACGTTTTCACTCCTGAATACTTTTGTGTTGCCTTCTCTGTTAGCTATTTGAAGTCCTGATAGAGGTGTCTCAGAATAAGGTATGCTTCCAAGGTTTCTGTCGTTGTTTTCAGGATCATGTTGTACGTTTACATCAGAGATTTTTGAGTGAAGTGGGAGAGGACTGTATTACCAAGGAATTTCTTTGACTATGAAATGAAAAAAATGCTAAGCTACGGCCCAAGAAAACGAATACCAGCTCTCCTGAGTGAAACACATCTGGTGTAATCTCAGCAGCTTCTAGTTACACATACAGGTTATTACAGGAGAAAGGCTTTGCATCTGACCAGCATCTTGGCCTTTTGATAAATTAGGATGATGGAGGTGACTTTCTAGCAGGAAGATTAGAGAGTGGCAGCTATGATTTGTCTAACTCTTTTTCCAGGTCTGCTGCCTGGCCCAGGTGAGAAATCATTTATTACAGAGCCAGGCTGCTGTTGCAGGGTGCTCGCTGGCTGTGGCATGCGATGCAGCGAGCGGGGTGGTGGGGCACATGGTAGGATTTGGATTTCAACCCCCTCAGGGATAGGGAAGCCTTTCCCAGCATGGAGGAACCCTGCTGCAAGGAAGAGCTGAGTGTCTGGAGCATGGGGAGCTGCATTGTGCGGGGACGAAAAGCTGCCGGTGTGTTTGTGTTTTCTCTGGTCTGTGGTGTGGCCGAACATTGGCAGACTGCTCAGCGCTGAGGGCATTACCAGGCCTTTATTCAGTCTGGTGGGGCTTTGGTTTAAAGGGAAGCAGCTGAGTTATCAGCCTGTGCTGACTACAGGCACATCCTCTTGCAACAGTGCGGTGTTACAAGCTGCAATTTGCTCCTTCTCCTTTGAAGAACTGGTTAACTGCAAGGAAGTAACTCCCTGCCTTTCCCTGCTGCCATGTTGTTGTGTGGCTGGCAATTGCATTGCTTCTGTGCTGAACCTGGAGGTGGGTAATGGTCGGAATTTCACAGCTCCACTGATATGTGCCAAGTTGAACCTCTTAACCTCCTGGTGATGCTGCATGCAAGGGATGCTGCTGGCGCCTGCAAGGGGTGTGAGCACACAGCGCTTGTACCGTACTGTAAGGCTACTCACAAAGGTCAGTTGTTGGGGATAGGAGTCTAAGTGATTAAATGAGGCTTGTTTTGGATCACAGCAGTGCCCCTTTTTACTCTACAGTCTGTGAAGTGAAAGGCCACCCAAGCTTGTTCTATTTAAACCTTCTCTCTAAGCTTGAAGTGCAGACTTTTAGCTGTAGACTAGCAAGATGTCTGTGTTTCCCTGCTCCCCACATCCTGATACAACAGGACTGCCGCCTTATGCTATCATGCCAGAAGTCTGGTCTTAGCAAGGCAAAGGGCACAAAGGGGCAAGGGAAGACTTGCTTGAGACCTCCTCCTGGCAGTTGCTTTTAATTGCAAATGGTGTGATTTTAAAAAAGAAGGGGGAGGGAGAGCTCTTGCTTCAGGCTAGGGAGCAAGAGATTGAAAGCTTGCTGCTGTGGTCATCGGAGGTGAAGAATAAGTCATAAATGATCCAAGGGCAAAGGCCAAATATAGACTGATAGCTGCATTGTTCCCCCCTGCAGCCTTGGGAAGGACCTTGGTGCTGCACTGTGCCTGAGGCGCCCGTGGGCTTAACCCTTCCCTGCTCAACGCTGCTGACAGACAGCAGATTCCAGCAGCAGATGCCCCACGGTGTTCATCTGGGTGTAGGTGTCCAGCCAGGCTGTTGGGTCGTGAATCTCTTGTAGAAGACCAAAGCCTGCTGAGAATTTCGGGGGGGGGACAGCAAGGAAAACAGAAAGCTCTGTCTTTCGATTGCTTATGCATGTACGTGGGCTTGTGGTTTTGAAACTCTCCTGTGAATATTTGCTCCAAAATGCCCTGTGGTGAGTATCTTTTTCTGTCCTTTTCCCAGGCGAGTTAATGTATTTGCCTCAGTGTATGCTCTTAAAATGAGCACCGTAAAGTTAGGGGCAAACCTCATGGTGAATTCCTCAGGAGCTCAAATAAAGGCTTTGCTTTTGGTCTAAGTGCTAGATAGTCGGAGGTCCCCAGCGTGACACTGTCTTGCCAAGGTGAGTCTCCAGGGCGCGATCAGGACTTCCTCGTAAACTGATGGGTCACATCTACTCACTTGGGGCTGGAGGCATTAGGCACTGTTTAGCTTCTCTTCTTTCCGCTTCCCTATCTTTGTTAGCCTCTCCTTATACCAGTGTACAGCATAAATACTCCCTCACGCACAGTCTCAAAGTCTTACTTACAACCTGTGAAAGGCACAAGCCGGTTGAGTTGTGCTAAGAGATACCTGGTGAGGTGCGAAGGCTGGGCAGCGCTGTTACACCGGCTCGCCTCCTTTCAGAGGATCAAGCACTGACCTGGACCCAATGCTCCACTCCTCCATTCCTGTCTTCCCCCTCCGAGCATCGAGCTGGGGCTGAGGAACTGTCCCCAAGATGCACTGCCATGGAGAACAGGCATGACTGCCTCCCAAATCCTGACCCCGTTCCTCCAAGCGGAGCACTCGAGCTGAGCACAGAGGCTGTCTCCCACACTCCTGGATGGCTTTCTGCAGCTGGCACCGTAGGCATCCATCAGTCACTGTCCATAGTTAATGCTCAAGCCGGCCGTGGCAGGCGGCCAGCAGCCATGATACAATCTTCCTGGAGGAGAGAGAAGCTTGTTGGCTTTGTAACTCTGCTTGCCACCCCTCCCCCTTCCCGCTCTAAATGAAATGTCTTTCATCTTTAAAAGAAAGTGTAAAGAAAGCAATTCCCTTAAAATATCTGAGCTGGTGCAAACAGTACTGCAGGCTGGCTGCAGAATTTGGCTGATCTTAAAAGTGCAGGACCTTGCAGTGGGATGGGGTCCTCCGGTGGAGGTTTTCCTGCTGAAGTCCCCTCGGCACTCTCCTGACCCTCTCCCCTGGGACGCTGCTGTGTGCGGCTCTTGGTTTCACCAGAGCCATGGGTGTCAAGTCCCCTATGCCTCAGTTTATCCTTTTCCTCCATTTTACAGATGATAAAAGTTCATCAGCACTGGAATTTGTGCGTTACCACAGTGGACATGTGAGGGCCGGGAAAGAGCAAATCTTATAGCCTGAGAATGAAAGGGAGCTGAGATCCGATACATTCCATGTGCTATAATTCATTTTACTTGTACGTGTGAGTGAGGTGACATTCTGCTAGGAATTAATTTAATTCTTATCTGCATGGTTTTTTTTTTTTTTTTTTTTTTTTTTGCTGTGGCAATTCCAGTGTGGTTTTTTTTCTTACAAATTGGAACCCATTGATTTTTCTGGACCAAAATTATCTCAGCATCAGCTTCACCAAAGTTTAATGGAGGTGCAGTAGGGAAAGGGAATTCTTTAGCCCATTATCTTCCAGGAGAGGCAGTGGCAGGATTTTCTCTGTTCATTGCCAAGCAGACTACAGGCTGGCTTCTTGTATGTTTTTAAAAAAAAAAAAAAAGCCCTTTACTTTTGATGGGGGTCAGCAAGGGGTACAATAGTGTGAGTGCACATTTCTTTCCCTTCCATGCCTTGTGCTGACAGGATACTTGGGGAGCAAGAAAGCTCTGTAGGGAAAAACAAATGCATGCCTCAGCCTGTCGCCAAGCCCCGGCATTTCTGTGGCAGTCCTGTGCCCTGCATGCATTATTCCTCAAATCAAAGGAGGAATCGGCAAGAAGAATGTTTAACTGGAGCCTGTGATCCTCAGGTGTGACACTGGGGGCCCCACCGCAATGAGATGCACAGTCATGCTCTCTCCGAGACGCAGGGTTAAAGATTTGCTTGAGGCCAGTCAATAGCACACACTGAGTATCTTCCTCAAGAATGTGTCTGCTCTTTTCCTGCCTCCAAGTAGCAGCACTTGAGTCTCAGTCCCCTACTTGAATCACTGCACTATCTCCACTTCATCAGAAACCAGAGAGTTGAGTCTTTGATGATTGTTGTGACTCACGGTGTCACAGAACTACTTACCCTGTGATTTCAACTTTAATCACTGATCCACTATCTATAGAGCTGCCTGTGGAACAGTTCAAATTGTAATTATAGGAAGCTCATCTGCTGCAAGCCACAAAGCAGGCTTTACCATATGCCTTTAAAGGTGAACTAATGTCATGATGAAATAACTGTGTTTTGCTGCAGATTGATACCACTGGCTGGGAAGTTAACATACAGGATGAAAGCTCTGACATTTTGCAAGCTACACTATCGCTCTCTAAGTCATGTTAACCTAACATTCCCTGTTGTTTTACAAGGGATCTGCAGGTAACTGGGAAGTGTCCTCAGACGCCAGGGATGGGGAGGGTGTGTGGTCCCAGGGGAATGTGCTGAGGGTGGGTTACAGAGCTGCGCAGTGGTACCTGCGTAATATAGGCTCAAGAATGTGCAAGTGGTTTTTCTCCCTTGCCCCTCACCTGACCTTGACATTTGTTTTGGTCTCTTTTCCCCTGCTTTTGAAAGGTATTTGCTGATTTTGTTTTTTTAGGGTTACTACTGTCTGTCCCTGCCTCCATCCCCATGCTCTCGGAAACCTTTTCTAGGGGCTGTTTTGTCTCCCTTTGCCGGAGTGCTAAAAGCCCTGGCAGAGCTCTGCTCCGTGCTAGGTGTTTCCCATGCTGCTAATGAGAGAATATTCCTACTCCTAAAAGCTCGGTGGTTGCACACAAGGGAGATACAGGGCAGGACGCAGGTGCAGGGAAGTGACTTGCCCAAAATCTTAGTCAAAGTCCATGCAGGGGTTTCTGCAGCTGTTCACCCACGTTGTGTGGGTGTCTGCAGCACCTCCCTTCTCAAAAACCCAGTAAAGAATGGCAGAAGCGTTAGCAAAATTAACTTACTCCTAACACGTGCTGTAGGAAGCATTATTTGCTTTCTCCACAGCAAAATGGGAGCTGAAAGGCACAAATCGGTTGAGACACCTCTTTTCCAAGGCTCTGTGGTGGAGTTGGGAATAGTCTCCCAGTCTTTTTCCAGCTGGGCAAGGCACAGTGTTCAGGCTGGGTTTTCAGGTAGACGCCTCTCCTGTTCCTTGTAAATGCAGCCCCAGTTTGAAGAGCAGCAAAGTGGGAGATGGCAAAGGGAGTTTGCTGTGAGAGGTCTTTCAAGAAGACTTCAAGAGGAGTGAACAGTAATGCTGTCAGAGACATGGTAGAGGTGGTTGTGCCCCATACTCCTTGCTAACATTCTCCATCCCCCCCAGATGTCAATGCATTTCAGTAGTGACAGCTCCACATTTGAAGGGATGTTGGGGAGCTGGAAGGATCTGCGTAAGTCCAACCCAACCTTCTCTCAGTAGATACCTTTTCTACTGCTATTCTCTAATTAAGCTTTTGCCGTAAAGTAGGGAAATGAGACCTGCAAGTCCAAAGTTGGCAACTGCTTATGACTACTGGACCTCCAGCTCTCTGCCTGTGCTAAACTGCTGCTCTTTCCTCCTGCAACTGGCCACATAAAGATAAGTAACGAAGATGGTTTTATTGCAAGCAGCTGGGGAAAATCACGTTGCTTCAGTTTCCATAAAATAGCCGAGCCTCAGCTTTTTTATCCTGCCCATTCGCACATCCACTATAAAAGGGACATCAGTTATAAACATTTCCTGTTTGTGCATACAGTCTTCCAGTGCTTATGATGTATAGACTGACAAAAGGCTTAATGCTTTGAATATATAAAACACAAGGCCTGTGCAATGGAGGGTGACAGTTGCCCTTTAATGTTCTGCTTTTTAAAGATCAGGGTAGAGTTCAGAAAGCATAGTCATGAGGTTTAATGATTTAATGGGGACGACTGGGGAGCAAAAATAGTTACTACACCCTGGGGAAAAGTGGTTCCTCATACATATTACTTTAGCCTAATGGCCTATGAATGCTTCCTCTGTGGCATAGGAGGGTGTCACGGTACATAGACTCTATAATACTGAATGGGTTGATTAAATGCATATTAAACAATACTAAATTGGAAAAAAAAAGGCGCCACCAACTGTATTTATTCTGTTCTTAGAAAATGTTGTTACTCATTCAATTTCATTTGTGATATTATTATAATTTTCCCCCCATTTCGCGCTCGTCGCAGAGCGAGGGAGCCAAGAGTAAACACCGTTGATGGATCGGAGGTGGCAGAGTTCTCGTCTAGCAGGGGATGGGGAGGTGGGGGCGAGGGGCTGGTGCTGTGGGCTGAGGAGGACCTGGCTGGGGGGCCCGTGGAGACGGGCTGAGCAGCCTCTCTGTGTTGGAGATGGCTGCAGGTGGGATCTCCTGAAACTGGCAAACAAAGCATTTGTCTGCAAAATGGCTTTTTTTTCTTCTCTACCTCCACACCAGTGCAGGTCCCTGTCCTGTGCTTTGCATGTTGTCCTTGCTGTTTGCCCTTCGTGGTGGACCTGGACCGAGGGCTTTGTGTTTGTTCTCTGATGACTCCAACGTGTAACTCTGCAGTGCCACCTCCCTGGCACCCAATAAATGCTATTTTACGTTATCAAACTCAAAGTCACAGTTGACTTGAGGAGTCAAATTGTTCAGCCTTCCTACGAGTCCAGCGCAGATGGTGGCGAAGGCAACCCCTGTGTGTTCAGCTGTGCTCTCGGCTGCAGGGCTTTGTTTCCACTGCCTGACCTTAACTCCGCTTGCGATGTCCCGGTGTCTCCTGTTAATGATTGCGCAGAGCCTGCGCTGCCTTGCTCACCAGGAGTCAGACCAGGATGGCGGGTGCAAGGGCAACCAAGCTGTTCGTAGGTGGTTTTCAAGTAAATGTAAACACACCGTACACGAGCGCTTTCAAATGTGCTTTAGCGCCACCCCCCCCCCCCCCAAGAACACGAGCATATGCTATTGCTGATATCTGAATATCTGTGCAAATTTACAATTTTCTAGACAGACTGTTTTTCTAGTCATGACCTGTTAATATTATGTGAAGTATTAGAGGTTATAAGAAGTCTGATTAAGTCTGATATTTTTGGAAATCACCTGACTGACAGTTCTGCCCAGGTATTTTCATGCCATAGTATTGTCTTGTGTAGCATATGTGTTAATTATCTCCTGTATTTCATCTCTGATGTCAATTCCCTCCCAAATCTTGTTACCTTGATGAATGAAGCATCTTTTTCCTGTGGCCCTTCCACCAACAAGCATTTGGTATCTTCTTTTCTTTTTACTGATTTCCTTTCAATCAGTTGCTTTATTCTGCAATTTGTAGTTTCAAACACAATTCAGAGTTCGTCATACTGCCAAAGTAGCTGGAGCACTGAACGCTGTAGAGCAACCCCAAATTAAAGGGACAGGAGAAATTGCCTTGGTAATAAGAACTGCAGTAGGGTTGCAACCAACAGAAATAATAATTTGTCTGGAGGAAAGACAGCAGTTGGGAGGCATGAGCGGAGGGCTCTGTGTGTGTCATTTGGGTCTATAGGTTTTGTGAGATTCTTACTCAGAGGCGTCTTCTCTTTCTTCATCTTTGAAGTCCTGCTGATTTGACGAGAACAGTGTTCAAATATTTGCTCACATCCGCTATGTGAACTGCCCAATGTGTTCTGGGAGTACATGAATATGAAAGGAAGAGTCTTTCAGGCGATCTAATGGCTTTGAAATGAGAATGTCATAGATTGCAGCTCCAACAACAGCTCCTGAGGTGTCCACGCCTGTTTCAGGCCTAGTCCTAAAAACTTGCTTCATACCTCTATATTTTAAGGTGGCTTTAAGCATTTGCCTTTGTCAACGGGCACAGCTAGAAGCTTGTATTCTCTAGACTTCTGACCTCTGATACTTGCATGGCTTGAGCACCTGGCGATGCCGAGGGAGGATCCCACACCCCATCCGATGAGCTGCAGGCAGAGCCTCCTTTGCAGCTGAAATTCCCTCAAACATAAACAGTCATCCCAGCAGCCAAGGAATGGACCTTCTTTCCCCCTCCCAACAACTTATTATCGATAGAAACATTTTACAAATAAACATCTCTAGGTAACATATTCCATAAAATATCTAATTATAGATTATTGGATTGAACATTTCTTGCTTCAATTAAGTGATAGTTTTTTTTCCCCTCAGGAAGCCGGCTCAATGCTCTTTCTGGGGAAATTATGTGTATTTATTCTATGTTCTATAGGCGATGTCTTTTTATGTTGTTAATAAATAAACTACAGTGCAGTGCTTTACCCTAAATAAAACTAATGGAGGTCAGGCTTTGCATTTATTTTTGTTTTCCTGATCAGATATCTCCTGTCTGGTGGTCTACAGCTTTGGGGTAGTGAACTTAGGAAGGAAGGAAATGAAAGAAAAAGGGAATGAAGAAAAATGCATAATGGCTTGGCGATCTATTTTCTTGTACCTCCCCCAGACCGAGAGGCTGAAAGCCCAGGATTCAGCACTGGTGTTGAATTTCATTCCCATTCATCCTTTGGGCAGGTGTTAGGGTCTTTAGATTTGAGAGCTTGATTTGAACTACCGCAAAGTTGGCAACATTTTCTCTCAAAACTTGCCTTTTAGCTCTGAGTTTGAACTCCCCCAAAGTGCCTGTGTCTTGCTTGACTTAAATCAAGGGTTCAAGCTTTGGTCCATCCTTTCTAGACCCAGAAAGGTACTGCAGCTCTGAGCTGGCCTTTTGTCCGACACAAAAGGTGGTGGTGGCAGCTTTGACACTGGAGAAACCCAGTCGAGCTGGGATGTGTGGTTTTGTTCTTTGCTGAAAGAGATGCTGTAGATCGAACGCGTGTCCGTTCAGAGCAGTTCTCTGGCAGAGCGTGGTCAGACCAGGCGATGCACTTGTGAATTTGGTATCTTCGAGCCACTCGCTCTGTCCTCCTGCTGCAAGCTTCCTTCCCCTCCAGCTCTCATCTCATCTTCTCTCCTGAGCAGTGTGTGAACCTGGGGAAACTGGAGTTCAAGCTGAGCTATCTGGAGGGACTTGAAACACGGCGAGCTGAGCGTGCGTGCTTCTCCTGGATTTGCACTGAGTCTTTCAGACGGGCCAGCCTGTAATTTACCCTCTGGCAGCCTTCAGCCAGCAAGTGCCGTGGAGGTGGCAGGACGGTTTGCAGCGGTAGGAAGGTGCGAGTGTGCTCTGAGGTCTCGGATAAGAGTGTGGCTCTGAGCATTTCTGCACCCTCGTCCTCATCGGAAGGGAAGACAGTCCTAATCAGGGAGCTGCAGCCTTTCTTTTTGCTCCCTTACCTGCCATTTTAAACAAATGCAAATTAAAACCCTCCATCGGGTTGGTTCATTCCCTTCCTTCATGTAACTGATGTTATTGGATTTTTATGCAGCACATTACACCCTGAGCCATGTCTTCTACTATTTTGCTTTCAAATTGTATCTCCTGCCATTTGTGTCACATTTAAAATGCTAACAGTATAGAATGTCATTTACAGAATCGGGGCGTTTGCTGCGGAAAATTAATTTGACTTATTCCTTCTGCCTGTTCCTATCTCCAGGCCAATATTATGCTACTCATTCTACAAGAGTAATACTTAATGAATAGGACTATTAATAATGTCAAGGTCCATGGGGGTCTTATGGGTAACGGATAGGCGTAGACTGTAAGGGGGCAGTCACCTGACTTCGGTTAATGTTCCATGAAAATATCAGGCAGTGCAATGTAATTATGGAGCAGAGGATAGTAAAAAAGGCAGGGAACTTGGAGTTTCTTAAATATTTTTTCAAATTAGTCGGTGCTTTTTCGGTAATTTACCTGAACCTTCATCAGACCAGGTGTGAAAACTGTTTAAAATTCAAAAGGAAAAATCAACAACTAGGTACCTAATTCATAAAAAGCGTACATGGTCAGATGAGTTTGCAGTGCTAGGCAGGAATTGTGTGTGTTTGACATTACAGGAAAGGGTGCGGGATGCATGTGTGTGTCATCCTTATTTGCAGGAAAGGGGCTTTGGTTTCGGTTTGGTTTGTTTTTTGTTGGTTTGGGGGTTTTTTCAGCTTGTACATGTCTAGCATTTAGATTAAAACTATTGGGGAAAACATAAAATTAACATTTATAACGGGAACAAATTATAAACAGAAGAAACAATCTTCTTGCTGCTATTTATTGTGCTACTTGCTGTGAAAATACTAGCCACGCTGAAATCGCTTGAGGCACAAGCCTGCCATGGGCGGGGGGCATGGCAGGGCAATGCTCGTTTTTCTCCCCACGCTCAAAGCTGCCGGCAATGCTAATGCAAGTGTCACAAGCACCTTGAGGGGGAAGGAAGAAGCTGCTTTTAGGGCCTAATCCTGCACTTGCTAGAACTGGTTTTTTTTTTGTTTTTTTTTTTTTTTTTTAAAATGGGTTTAACAGGGGTATTACTTGATCCTCTGATTTTTCTGAGGTCCTTGTTTCGAAATCCTTGTGTCTAAATTTATGTCTAGGATTATTGGGTATGTGTGCAGGAGGGAAGGGATAAGGAAATTGGCTACTGAGATGCTGCTTCTCAGAACAGATTTTCAGCTTTTGCCATCATTTTTGGTAGTTATGTGAGAAAATGTGATATGGCAGCTAAATCTGAAAAGGGACCTTTGGAGACCTGTTTAGTTGTATGTACTTTTGGTTCCTATTCTCTGCATGAAAACTGGATGCTACCTAGCGCTCTCTTGCATCTTTCTTCATTTGTCTTTGTCTTGCTCTTGGGACCACTGAGACTGAGGGAGCAGGTTGTAAAATTAGGCCTCTGATTTCCAAAGAGCAGGTGAAACAGGCTGTGAAAAGGGTTGGTGTTATGCAGCAAAATCACTTTGACTCTACTGTCTTCCTTTCCTGAGGAGTTAACTGTTTCCAGATGCAGACTGTGTGCTGAAATTGTATTAGGAAAACAGAGGTTGTGAGCCAGGTTGGGTCACATTGTAGTGAAAGCGTCAGACGACGATGCTGGCAGAGACTTAGGGTTCTGCCTTCCCATGCCTGGTGCCCCAGGAGCTGCTGGTGGCTCGGGCATGGCCCAAGAAACCTCTCCCACCTCTCCCCAGCAGACACACTTGGGAGCTGCTGTGACAGTTGCCTGGCTGTGGCACCTAGAGGACATCAGTCGTCATCAGATGGAGGGGCAATCTAGCGTGTCCCACCATGCCAGCAGCTGACAGCAGAGGCTGTGTTAGAACAGAGCAGGGCAGCAATGAATTGTTCCATCTTGGCTAGAGGTTGAGTGTCTGCTTGAAACGTCGAAGTTGGAGGAGAGGACGATGGTGATACTGGAAGCTCTGTCATAGGAAGGTCTCTCTCAGCTTCTGACCGTGCAAGTTCTCAGGGGTTATCTGAAAGCAAAATGTTTCACACTCCTGTTTGTGGTTGATGGGGTCTGTGCATGTGGGACTGAGGTCAGCACCCATGTGGAAGGAGGACACCTCTTCAAAAATGGAGCGTTGGTCAAGCTTAGCGTAGCACGTTGGGCTCCCCCTTGGTTCCTCCCAGCCCTCTTCATCCTCTTATTATTGTTATTTTTTCCCCTCGAAGAAGCTTTATTCATTTCTGAAGCACGCATTAATATCGGCAGCATTAGGCAGCCCCAGTATGTCTCGTTGCTGTGTGGCTCACTAATTCTCACTATTAGGCCACCTGCTGACAACTCCCGAATGGAGCCGTATCCCTCTGTCAGAGTTCGCCATGAATAAACATGAAAGAGACAAATGAGGCAGTGCTGGCGGTTGCTTTGCAGCCAGCCGTGCGTTATTCCTCACCCGGCGCCTGCACGCAGATGGCTGGGTTTTGGTCGGTAGGTGCGCACGTACCTCCTGGTGGGGTGGCTTCTCCTTGGCAGAGGTTTGGGGGGTGTTTGTTCAGATGCGGAGACTGGACTCCTTTTCCCAGCACTTGGGAGCCCAAACTTGGAAACGATGTGGCATAGCCACGCTTGGATTAGCAAACCAAGCATGTTTCCTGCAGCTTTTTGGAAGTCCCGTAAGCACGTGTGCCACTAGATTTCTTGAATTCAACTTGTGTGAACTTTAAGCAGTTTCAGCAAAATCAGTGAAGTTACTCTGCCTTCCAACTCACTTTAATTCCCAAGCATGCCAAGTTAGGAGAGGTGGGTTCTCTGACAAACTTAGACTTGTGAGGAAGCTGGCTACCATCAGCGAGCGATGCTGGTCAGGAGTTAGATGCGCCCTGCAGACCCTTCCAGCTGCCTCTTGGAAGACGCTTTCGTGGTTGAGGCAGGAAAATATCTCCTTAAATTTTGAGATAGTGAAAGAAGCAACAGGTCTATTTGCGGAGACCTGCAGAAGCGGTGCTGTTGGTGTCCCTATTGACTCTGCAGCAGAGGAGAGGTAGCTGCTGGAGCTGGACGGCGCAGGAGCTGGCCTCGGGGCACCGTGCAGGCGAAGGCAGTTGAGCATTTCCCAGAACTCTGGAGCAGTGTTGCTGTGAACTTGCTGGTTCATCGCAGCAGACAGCAGCTTTTGCTCCTAGCATGCCGCATGAACCTCCTGGCAGGTATAGAAGGCGGGTGCTGGTCTGACCTGCTGGTCCCTCAACCGGGTCCGTAGCCAAAGGGACTCGAGTCTCCTGGCTTCCATTAGTGGTCAATGCTTAAGCCGTGGGAGGCAAGCTCAGCTGAAGGGAAGGGACTGGGGTGAAAAGCAGTGACTAGGTTCTCCATTTCTTACGGTTCTCTTAAACTTCCTTTAATCAGAAGACTTAGTGCGGGTCCAAATAGTAAAGTTTTTCTAATGGTTCTTTGCAGGAAATAGGTTTTTTTTTTCCCATTCTTGACTTATATGGGGGGAAAAAACCCCAAAACAACAAAACCCGAACCGAAATGATGAAATATTGACCTCTTGCTGAACATTCAAATGAACTTTTCTTTGACATTTTCCTGTGGTTGAAAAACATCCTTTTTGTGATACAGCTCTAGGAGGAGGAAATAGCTACCCCTGCCTATCTCTGAGTGGAGAATGGGTATCCAGGGCTTTCTCTTAAACTTATGTGTTCTGCTTTAATAGACATAATAGCTGATTTCTGTAATGTTTTCTCTTTTGACTCTGGCATGTCTGATGGGTGTAACAAGGCTGGTGTGTAAATTTTTAAGGGACATCCCTGCTGTTGTACATACCACACTTAAAAATACACACACACGTGTATCATAAAGGCATGGTTTGAACTCCTGGAAGTGGCTGGGAGCAGCAGCGTGGCTTGCTTAGAGCTGTGCAGAGGCAGCCAGCCCAGCAAACTGGTATGTGTAGGTGAATGCTCTAAATCCCTGGATCACAAAAGCTCAGGGGCCATATCCACAAACCAACACAGCTTCTTTCCCTTCGACCCCCATCTTCTCCTGCCACTCTTTGATTTCTCCTCTTGCCTCAGATTTACAGCTACCTTGTCCAAATATATTACAGGAAATAAAGGATAAAATGCTTTAAAAACCTACCTTCCCAAGCTGGAGAACAGGCTTTGGTGAAAATAAATGAGCTGGTTTGTTATATTGCTCAGCCTCTGTCACGTGAAGGTGAGGCCTCCTTTTTTATTATTATTATTTTTTATTGCTACCCATTTGCCTTCATTATAATTTATTTGTTAATCCATGCTCCAGCTCATGAATTTTGCATTTGGGGAGGTGGAGAGAAAGGGGAGGGGGATTCAAAGCACCAAAAAAGATGCTGGCCCACTTAAAGGTGAAGGACACAGTTGGAGGGCAGGGCTGCCTTCCTGGCCTTCCATCATCCTTTTAAAAGGCAAATATGCAGTCAGCAAAAAAAAAAAAAAAAAAAAAAAAAAAAAAAAACCCGAAAAAGAGGAAAGGAAAAAAAAAAAAACCTAAAGACTTCCCAATTAATAATTATCCTGATGGCCTCACTGGGATTCAGAACCTCACAGGTCAGAGAGGACAAATTCAAACCCCCTTCTCCCGAGCTCTTGTCCTCAGGTGAGCTGATAGCTTCTGTGCTGTGCTTCCATGTCTCCCATGCCAACTTTCCTGCTTTCCTTTTTTCTTTTTTTTTTTTTTTTTTTTTATGAGGCATCCTGAGTGTAAAAAATATGGCCTGCCTTTATGGTGCTCCAGCACGAATGAAGCTATAAAATTATGAACAGTTTTTATGATGGCTATTCAGGGGATGCTTTTATATTGATGGTGCGCATGCTGTATCTATCTTTCCCCTTTCTTTTTTGCATCCCTTCTTTCCCTGAAAAAGATGGCAGTATATGTGTGTGTGTGGGAAGGATCTGGCAGGGGGGGCCTGTGTAACTATTTTTCATGCATTTAATATATTAATTATCCAGTAAATGCTCCCTAGGCTGTACTTGGGGTGCCGAAGAATGACAGCTTTTCAACGAAGCTCCAAAGGCAGCCCATCAGCCCACAGTGTATTATGTCGGAGAGGTCAGGGTGGGGTTAATGTAACTTTTTATTTGCTGATTTTTCATAGACGGGAGCAAAGCTGGTAAGGGGAAAAAGAGAGAGAGAGACTGAAAAGAAGGTGCAAAAAGAGCAGAGATAATGGCAAGTCTGTTACTATATCCCCCTCCTGCTTCCCAGCCCACTCGATGGCAGATAGGCTGATTATGCAAACGAGAGATGCTTGCAGCCTTCTTGGGATGCTCCTTCTCCAGGGGCTTCTCTGCAGAAAAGGGGACAAAAGTCTGCGAGGGGAAAGTCTGTCGAAGAGACAACAACAATGAGAAATCCCACATGCAATAACTAAACTCAAAATAGATCGTCCATCCTCACTGAAAATAGATATATCTAGGGAAAAAAAAGTAGGAGGAAAGCTTGGCTGCTCAGGGGGGTTGTAAAGCAAAAGGCACTAGTGAAATCTGAGCTGGATGTGCAGGAGTGAACTGACTGTTGTGGGATCCTGCTCCTGCTTCGCTTGATTGTTGCCCCTGTCCAGAGGGTGGTCTTGGGCTCCAGTGGCAGGACTGGCCCTGCGAGGACCTGAAGTGCTGTGAGGACAAATACTTCTTTCTGCCCCCCTTCTCTCCTTCCCTCCCTCCCTGTTAGGAAAGGTACTGGTCTGGGGCAGCCCTGCTCTAATGGCTGGCTGTATTGGGTATTGATCCAAGAGGTAATAGGGGCTTAATTTCCCTTTAAAAGGCTTGTAAATGATCTCAGGAAAGATATTTAAAAAAGAAGAAGAAAAAAAAAATCCTATCTAAATCAAGGTGGAAAAGCTAAAGAAATTTGGGAGAATTTAAATCTTTTAGAAATTCTATAGCAAAGTCTGCTGCGACTGGGCAGGAGGGTTTCTGTAGCTTTAGCATCTACCCTGTCAGGCTGAGGTAGTTGTATATACGATATAGTGGGTTTTTTATTTTGGCTAATAAAAATAATCTTAGTGTTGTATATATTTTGGTTTAAAAGTATCTTCTGGGCATTCAATATTCATTTGAATGAAGAATGTGTAGAGGAAAGGAGCATTCACGTGTGCATTTACCCAGTGGTTCGGTGATGCTCCCACTACATTTGAATTGAGTAAAATACATCCCACTGAGCATAATTGCTACAGCTTTGTTCTTTCTGTTTTCCTTATTTTAATGCTCCAAACAATCCTGAACAAGTAGGATTTGGTTATGCTGTGTTCTTGAGAAACCAAGCTTGTCCTGCATCCCCCTTTGCTGCTCGCAGACCCTGGGGGTGCGAGGGGCACCTGGGTCCCACATGGCATCTGGGGCCAGTACACCCCAGAGGAGGTTCAGGGGAGGAAGCCAAGCTCTTGGGAGGCCACTTCACTGGTTGCACTGACACGAAGGTGATGACGGCAGCCAGAAAAGTTGCTCCTGCTGCTTTTTAGTAGCACTCAGCACAGCTGCAATTCAGGAAACAGCTATGCTATGAGTTCAGCTTCAGCTGCTTGACTGGCAGTAAGGGGACTCCCCAAATGCTTGAATTCAGTCTGGTTTTGCTGGACAGGAACATAAAGGATTAGTGTGTGCTTTTGTTTTTTGGAGGTTTTGGTGGTTTTTCTCTTTTTTTTTTTTTTTTTTTTATTTTTAAGAGGACATCTGGATCTGTGGAAGTGGAAGCAGAAAAATACAATCTAATAGATTTTGCAGAAGTTGTGGGTCAAGGTTGGGGTTTTTTGTTTGGTGGTGGTTGTTTTGTTTTGGGGTTTTTTTTAAAGAGCTTGGTGTGTTGTTTGTCATCCAGGATGAAATTGAGCTTGTTCTGCAGTCTCAATCTAGTAAATAAGGGGGTCACCTTCCCCTGCCTTGGCTTGGTAAGGAGTACACCCAGGTGCTATGAGGAGAAACATGTATGGCCGGGGGGGAGGACAGGGACAGGGGTGGAGACACCCAGACCACCCCCTGCATCTGGTGAATAAAAGGGGCCTCTGGGAAGTCAAGGCAGCGTACTGCAAGTAATAGCAACTGAGATACACGGAGGTGCTGCAGGTTTTCCTGCCTTGATGATGAAGTGCTGCATGAGAGGTGCATTTACAGTAACAGCTTGGTCTGAATGCAGGGAAGCTGTTGCCACCTGCAAGCCAGCGTTTTTGGCCTTAGGTGCGTGTCCAAGGGTGGAGAACATGGGGAATGGACATGAGACTTCAGTCTGGGAGTTTGATCCTGCTCGTTTTAAAGCATGTCACAGGCTCCTTGCTATGCACGCCATTTAAAGGAAAACGCTTTGAGTGTTTCTTAATTTCAAATGAACTCTTTGCTCCCATAAATCACATCTGAGTTTGCTCTTCCCTGACCTACAAAGAGTATCTCCAGTAGATGCACTTTACTGCCCAGTGGTGAATGCGATCGGCAGAGGATAATCACTCCATCTGAAGAAGGGTCACTTACAGCTTGCACTTGCACAGGCGCGAAGCCAAGCAGAAGTGCAAGGGTTAGAACAGAATGCTGCAAACCTCTTCTGTGGGCTGCACTGAGGATTAAGGCCTGTTTTGTATCCCAGGACAAAGATGAAGTGGTTAATGTTTAACAGCTGGGTACTGGATCCATTGCAGTCTCTTTTCCCCAATACATACATTCACATTAACATTGGGTAGGTTCCACATAGCTTGCAACTGCAGCCTGGTGTCATAGCTTAACTATAATAAATGCTTGCTTGGTCATTGTGTTATTAGAGCTGAGACTGCAGGGCCAAGTTCTAGCAGGTATAAGAAGTCATTTTGGTAGAGTTTTGTTTTTTTGTGGTATGGGGGTTTTTTTGTGTTTTTTTTTTTTTTTTTTTTTTTTTTTTTTAAACAACAACAAAATAACTCCCCCAACAACAACAACAAACTAGGTATCAGAGCTGCACTAGACCCCTAAGAATAAAACCTGCTGTGGGGTCCCAGAAAGAAGAGATGCTTGCCAGTTGTATCCACTGCATCAGCTTTTCCCTGTGTCATCAAGTCCTCGTTCTGGCTGGGATAGAGTCAATTTTCTTCATAGTAGCTGGTAGAGTGTTGCGTTTTGGATTGAGTATGAGAACAATGTTGATAACACAGTGATGTTTCTAGTTGTTGTTAAGTAGTGCTTATCTGAAGTTAAGGATTTTTCAGTTTCCCATGCTTTGCCAGTGAGCAGGTACGCAAGAAGTCGGGAGGGGACGCAGCCAGGACAGCTGACCCCAACTGACCCCAGGGATATTCCAGACCATACAACGTCGTGCTCGGCATATAAACCTAGGGAAGGAAGAAGGAAGGGGGGGATGCTTGGAGCAATGGCGTTTGTCATCCCAAGTAGCTGTTAGGTGTGATGAAGCCCTGCTTTCCTGGAGATGGCTGAACGCCTGCCTGCCGATGGGAAGTAGCGAATGAATTCCTTGGTTTGCTTTGCTTGCATGCACGACTTTTGCTTTACCTATTAAACTGTCTTTATCTCAGCCCAACAGTTTTCTTACTTTTACCCTTCTGATTCTCTCCCCCATCCCACCGTGGGGGGAAGTGAGCGAGTGGCTGGGTGGTGCTTAGTTGTCGCCTGGGGTTAAACCACAACACATCAAGACAGGGATTTATTTTGCCTGTGTCATTTATTTTGGACCCTTTTGTAGAGGCCTGCAGCCTCCAAAGCAAGGTTTTGGTTTAAGAGTAGATTATAGTAACAGCCTTCTCCAATGGGCTGCTGAAGTAAAAATGGGCCTGCATGAAAAGTCATGTATCCAAGTTCTTCCCAAGATACAGAAGAGCTTGAATTCCAAGGCAAAAGGTCTCATAAATGGGTTTTGCTGTGCAGCATAAGCTATGTGCATTGGAGAATGGAGAGTAGAAATGATGTGAAATGAAGGGTATGAAAAATCAGTGGCAGGAGCCCATGACCCAAAGTGCTCTGAAGTTGCAGGAAAGTCTCTTGGACTGGATGCTAATATAGGCACAGTCAGTACATACCACGAAGGAGCTGTCGGCCCTTTTTGTTTGATATCTTATCTGCATATAAAGCTTAGACATATTGCACAGTTTCCTCGGGTCTCCCAGCTATGTCCCAAGGCCATTCTTGAGTGGCATCTGGCTGGGTCCGCTCCTCTGACATGTACAGTGCTGCCTGGGGAGGGCTGCTGCTCTAATAACCACAGTTCACTATGCTCCCCAGCTTGCTTTCTTCTGCATTTTGCAGGAGAAATTACATTCTGTATTACATTTTTTCATGTTAATATTTTACATTTCAGAAATGTAAAATAAATAGAATAGCAGCTGGCAGGTAATACAGGGTGCACGTAGAAACTTCAACAGAAGCGCACAAAAAAGTACAGTAACAGCTTGAACTTTCTTGCCTGGCAGAAATTGTTTCTGTCAATATTTTTAATTTGAGCTTGTGGAAGTGTAGGCTGAATGGGATGGAGAACTGAGGTCTAAGCAGATGGTTATTAGCAAACTGATAAGCCTATTCTGTAGCTAAATATCCGAGCACAGAATTCCAGGCAATGTGGAGGCCCAGCACCTTCAGCTCTCTGTGCACACTGGAAAAACTTTTGAGCATTTTAGAGTGGTTTTTGCTGACTAGTTTATTTAGCAACTAAGAAATGTGTTTAGCTAATTGTGCTTTATTGCAAAATAATGTAATCTAGGAAATAAAGGTAACATAAATAAAAAGCTGTATCTTCAAATTACTAATAGTCCCTCCCTTAATTTTCTTAAGGTGACTGTCTATTCATAGATCTCCAAAAGCTTACTGTGGGAAGACCTTACATGTTTTACTAAGTCTAGTATAAACAGAACAGTTTAAAAAAATTATTTCACAAAATGATGCCTTCCCTATTTATGGGCTAATGTCAGTGCTAAAACCCTGAAATGGACTGGGAGCGTGACTGTAGCCAAATTACCTTTCCTTATTCTACTTCAGTAACTACATCCTCAGGGAAGAGCAACTGAAACATCAAAGCTTGTTTTTTGTTCCCCAAATCTTTGGAAGTTTCGGGCAAGTGCAGAAATGGGAAGTGACAGGACGTGCCACTGGTCTTGGTCACTTTTTTTTGCTACCGGCTATCGTTTCCTTCCAGCGATTCCATGTGGCATGAAATCTATTTGTTCTCTGTCCATCTGTGCCGAAACCATCCTGAGTTGGGATCCAAATTGTCTTTGGTTCTTCAAACAAAGGTTTATGCTGCTGCCATAGCGAGGTCGACAGCGCAGCAACACTAGGATCTGAGCAAGAGTGTATATGCTCTCAGTACAGCGAAGGAAAACTGAGGCAGTCTGACAGCAGCTTCTTCTGGAGTTTGTATAGCAACTCAATGGGAGACCCCAGATGTTGTGGCATCTAGTCTGTTTCTCGTGATGAGAGGGGGCTATCCATTAACCAGCTTTAACACCAGGTTTAGGTGTTGCATAGGTATTAGTAAAACTCCTGGTAAGGGTTGGAGAAGGTCTTAAGGAGGTCTGGTTATAAAATGTTCTTCCGTGGTGATGTGCTGCTTGATGTGTTGGTTTTAGGCTCCGGTAATGGCTTCCACATGGTTTGCCTCAGGTGTCTGTGCCACCTTTTCCCATCTCCCTTAATCATTAAACCAGGTACAGGGCATACTAATTGCTTTGAAACTTAATAAAACAGTAAGATGCTTTGAGAACAAAATGGGGTCATTCTGACAGCTGTAATGACTCATGACTTGGTGTCTTTCTGTAGATTACACAACAGCAACAGCGAAAACTAGATCAGCTGAAATAGCAGGTGGACAGAGAGCAAATCCCTTCTGACTTCTGTTGGTATCTGACGTTGCAGGATGAGTTCAGGGGGAATCAGACCAAAGCCCCTGGCAAGGGGAACCCTCTCGGGACAGCCCACGGGGACGTGGTTCGTCGGTGCCGGAGCGGAGGGTGCAGGTCTCGGGTGTGCACAGCCTGGCTGCCCTGAAGCGGTCGACAGCCACCGCTGCCTCTGCCGCGGAAGGAGTGCTGGACCAATAGTTCTGACCTCATAAAACTGGATTGGAAATGCAGGCATGATTAACTTGCCATAGATTTATGTGGAATTAGTATGTGTTTCAACACTGGTGTTATAAATACAGGTTGCCCTCATCTAACCAGCAGGGCTTTACATAATTTCAGAAGGGCCCTCACAATGGCAGCTTTAAAATGACAAAGGAGGGAAGGAAAAGCTGAGCATGGCAGGTACTGTATTAACTGCACCCCAAATCCTGCAGTAGGTTGCGTTGAGGAGAAAATATGGTTTTGAAGAGTGAGCTTGTGAAGGAGGAGAGGATGTTGGTACTGAGCACACGCTATTCCACACATGGTACAGCTCAACTACAGGGGCTGGAACCACTCTGGGTACCATAGCTGTGCCTGACCTCCCAGGGACCTTCACCTCATCCCCAGCGGAGCCCGTGGCTCCAGGCCTGCCTTCATGCTCTTGGACCTGTGAGCTGGCTCTGTCTCAAGAGCTGTGAAATGCCGTCAGTTTACGCAGACGCCTTGTTTCTGGGTTCTGTGAGTTTGTCCTGTTTTCCCGAGGGCACTGCAGAGGTCCCAGAGAAGTGACCTGCCTAAAGAAGCTGGGGAAGGGACCCTGTGTCCCACGCTTTAACCACAAGCACATTGTTCTCTTTGAGCTTCTGGCTGTGCTTTTCAGCCACACACCCTTGCAATGCCAACTTGAAGTTTGCTCGCAAGTTCCTTCCTTGCCACTTACGGGTTCAGTATCAGTAACTCCACGCTCTTTAAGGCACCCCTGCAGGCTTTTTGGTTAATAACTTCTTGAACAGCAAAATAACTTCTTGAACAGCCAAATAAGCCTACTTGCACCATGCTGTTAAGCGCTTGCTGCTCCATGTGGGAGTTTTCCTATGTGCTCAATGTGGCTAGCGAGGTGGCTGGCTTTATCCTGGGCGAGCAGCAGGCTGGCTTTAGTGGGACTGATCCTTGGGTCTTTGAGGTGTTCACCCTACCGGCTTGGTATCTGATGATCTGTTTAGTTTTTTTTAACCCGGAGGAGCAGCTCAGGTGGGTGATGCCGAGTCTTTAGGAAGGGAGGCAGCACTTGCTGCAGAGCAGGCACCCGCAGGGGCTCGACGCGTGCCAGGGGGAGGATGGCTCAGTTCTGGGATCCAAGCAGTACTCCCCTCTGTCCAGTGCACGTGAAATCAGGGGGCTCTGCTGAGGGGTGTGAGCTAGAGAGGAACGTGCTTTAGGGGAGGATGCTCTGGTCTCTTCATGGTCTGGCTCACAGGCTAGCACTGCTTTCCTTTTCCGAATAATCTTCAGTGTTAGAAGAAGAATCTTTCTTTGGCATCACCGCATGACAGGTTGCCTCTCTGCAGAAGCACTGTATTGTGGTATGTTCAGGTGATGGTCCAAAAGCTGCCTTAGCTCTGGCTTGTACTGCTATTGCAGCAGTATGCCGGCAAAAGATCCACTAAGACTAAGAGGAGAGGGTCATGCTGGAGGGGGAATGGCGCTGGTGGTCATATGAATATGTGCCTCGCAGGAGATTGTCTCCATTGTTGTCTTTTTTCCTTTGGATGCTGATTTTTAGAGCTTCTGAATCTTCCAATAACTCGTGTTTCAGGGTGAGTGCCAACCATCCAGACGAACTGCGGATGAAGGATCTATTTTTGCTTTAGCATATTTTTAACCTCTTTTTTGTTGTTCCAAATGCATTCATGCCAGATTTAAAAACAAACAAAACCCATAAGGCGCCCAGTGCGACTTTTTCATTTGTTAATACCTGAAAGAAGCCTGCTATGAGATGGGGACCCTCTTGTTCTCTTGGAATAAGTTACACAGGGAGTTGGTCGGGGCAAGCTGAGCTATTGAGCGAGGCAGGGACGCGGCTGTGACCTGCCACCATGTGTGCTGCCCTCCCAGAAGGACCCCGGCATCCCACCTGAGACAGCTTGCTCTCTGTCCCTCCTGGGGAGGGAGGCGAGATACATGCATCTAACTAAAGGTATCTGTATATAAACCTGGAAGACCATAATTTGAAATTCTAATTGATACAATACCGAGCTTTTCAAACTGTTTGGAATTTGCATTTTGTTGCAGAGCAGACTCAGCTGTGTGGTGGTGGTTACGTTCTTTCACAGCACCCTAACATGCTAGATACCTGAATGTCAGTGTGTGGGTGTCTATATAAATTGTTATATTTTACGTGCTCAAGAAGAATATTTTTCTGGCATAATATACATGTATGTATTGTACAGTGCATATAGAGCTTCCTTTAATGTGTCTGTATGTCACTGTACAAATAGCTGTGTGATTGTACATATATGCAATATGCTAGGCCTCGATTCTTTCATATGTTTCATTTTCAGCATGAGTAGTGCAATTTGACTCTGAGAGGGTATTTGTTGGTAAAATGAACATTAGAGACGGAGGCTGAGTGCGGTTTTAATTTTTTTCTTTATTAGCATTCTCTATATTATTACTCAGTTATGCAATCACAGAAGTCTTAAGGATTTGTGCGTGTTTCTTGTTAAAGTAGAAGCAAACGGCAATGTTGCCTCCACCAGCGCACTAAATCTGCAACTTCTGAGAGATGCTGGGGGCAGGTAGGTGAGGGGAGAAGAGGAGTGGTCAGTAAAATCCAGACTATTACTGAAAATAATCAGGAGCAGTTGGCAACCCTGCTCCTGCATATTCGCCAAGTGCTTGGTGATTCAGCCCTTCTCCATTTTCAGGCCAATGCGGCCGTCACTCTGAATTATTTTCAGTGAGCACTTCTATATCTCATGTCAGTTCCCAGTTCGAACCCATCACCGAGTGTCGAGGCTGCGACGTGCTGTACATGCCGATGAGCGTCCCCCCCTTCTCCTGCTTTGCTATTAACCTTTCCTTTTACCAGAGTTACCCCTTTGTCCTGCTGCAGTTTGCAGTGGCTGATAGAAGCAGCTGCCTGTGGCCAAACGAACATCACATTTACATTTTCTTTCTTGAACCAAAGAGTGAGACAGAGAATTGCAGTAAGCGATCTCCCCTTTCTCTTTTTACCTCCTCCCCAATCGTCTTTAATGCATTGCCTAGAAATCTATTTCTTATCTAATTTTACTAGATGGATCAACAGGGCTGAGAATGTAACCCTTTGTCATCTATGGAAATCTTTTTATCCCATAAAAATGATTAGATTTGATGCAATTAGGATTATGAGGAGGTGGGGGGAGCCTAAGACAGTGTGCCTTGTCTACTGCTGTCTACTGACACATTAACAGCCTGTTTATTAACTGCTTTACATTTGGGCTACGAGCAATGCATTCTTATGCCTGATAAGCCCAGAGAAATGAACATGTGTGCCGATATGAAATGTGAGCCTCACTTTTTTTTTTGGCTGTCCCCCCTCCCACCTTTCTGCATATGAATCTAGGAGGAGGGCTTTAACTTGAAACAAAACCCCAGCTGCTGGGGGAAAAAAAAAAAAAAAGCATGTTTCCATTTGCCACTTCTCTAAGTGGTGGCTTGTGTTTGTGTCTCACCTAGCAGGGAATATGTGAACGCGGATCTGCTCCTCTTCCCCGCTGCCCCCTTTGTATCCCTTTGGGTGGCTTTGAGGGGGTTTGTACTAGAGGCAAACGCGTGTGTGTTGGCTTCCTCCTTACCCGACGTGGGGTTGAATTGCTCATCCTCTTCTGCCAGTGCCACCCTGACATTCGGCTACGCGTTCAGCTTGGACACGTTCTTGGGGGAATTATGACTTTAGTTTTGTGAGACAAGCTGCAACATTTTTTCCCTCTGATGCTGTCAGAAAGAGAATACGTGTGGGTTATATCCCAAGACGTTTACAAGCACGGCTTTCCACATCCTCTTTGGCTTGCCTGCGTTTCTCTCTGGGGTTGCGCTGCCCAGACTGCTCACCTATGTTTTTTTTTTTTAAGGGTCTGACCCGTCACGAACTCCAGTGGGTGCCTCCCAGTGCGCAGAGCACGATGGCACCAAAACAGAGAATAAGAAATCCTTTCCCGAATCAACGGGAAAACACGGGGTAGGGGTTCACGCTGAGCTCGGGGCAGCGTTTTTGTGGCGTGGGGTGTCTGCGTGTGCATGAGGGCTGACCTCCGTCGCGGCTCCTGCCGCCCACCCTGCCCCAGCCGTGCTCTCGGGGAGGTGTCTGCGTGAGGACATGGGACCAGGGGTCCTGGAGCTGCACAGACAGGCTCTAATACCCAAGGACTTTCTCCATTAGGTTGTTGTAGTCCTCTGTAGACATCATCTTCAATAATTGCTCCTCTGTCTTCACCTGAGAACATGTGAGGAAAATTGCTGCTGAGGCTCCCTTTGCCTCTGTTTCCCTGTCTGATGTGAACAACTGCTCCTGGCTGGGAGAGGACAGGATCTGAGTGCAAGCTGATACAGGTCTCAAAGAAAACTTTTCTATAAAGCCGAAGGAATAGATTTATTGCTCATCCTGGAAATCAATTAATAAAACAAGGGTAAATAAATCTTATATTGCACAAGCTTTGCATGTAGGGTTTCCACCTGAGCAGCATCTCCATGTGAGAGGCCTTAAGGTGCATGCTAATGCTAAAGCTCTTCTCTGACGCAAGTCAAAGGACAAACTCCAGCTTTTGTTTCTCATGATTGCCAGCATGGTGAGATTATTTAATTTCCAAACATCTCTATGTTATTTAATAGCAATGCAATTATTTTTCCTGGTTTTGTTTGCAGATCACAAATACTCTGATAATGGCATAGCTCACCAACCCCCTCCTCTCCACTTCTGCTGGTCATCTGCGTTTAATTGCAGCTGGTTTTGTGACTTCGTTTCACGTTTCTAAAAATAACTTCAGAAATAAGTTTAACAATAGCAGCTGCACGCACCCCTATCTGTCACACTGTGCCTGCCGTGGAAATCAGATCCCAGCAGTTAGCAGAGCCCCGCTGCGTGGATGCTGGCGAGGGGACAGCTGCTGCGCACTGCGAACGCGCGAGTCGAGGCTGGCAGCGCTCGTGCCAAGAACAGCCCTGACGCTGCTGACATGCCGGGTTCAGAGGTTAGGAGATGGCTCCTGCAGGGTACCAGGGAAACCCAATGTTATAGCCCAGTCCTTGGAAAGATTTATTTTAAAACTATTCTTATTTAACAACTTCCCTTTAAAAATCGGCTTCTGGGACCGTTGGAGAGATTTGCCTGCCCAGAGCTTGCTCTGTCCCATGACCCAAGCTTGTCCATGGTTTATGCTAATGAAGTTTTACATTGGTTTAGTGGCAAAAGAAGACACAGATGACTTATTCTAGCAAAGGAGGCTGAAGATTGGCTATTACCTCTTCTCAACAAGGAGAGGAAGGTCAAGCTGGCTCGGCTCCTTCCTCTGCAGTGGAGTCTGAGCAGTACTCTTCAGTAGATCTGGGGCTGTAGGTATTCAAAATACAACCAACCATCCCTAGGTTTTTCTGTTAAATGGGGTAAGGCTTGTGCTGCACTGGGTTAAGCCTGTATCAGGATCAATTCTCCTTTCTCTTCTCCCTTCTTTCTCTCTTTTCTTTCTTTCCTTCTTTCTTTTTTAACTTTCTTTCTTTCTTTTTTTTAAAATTGGGAACTGAAGAGATACTTTTGTTGGACAATGGCAAATCTCTTGCATTCCCTTGAACTAAATAGGTGCAAGGAAGCCCAGCAGCCTATGGGAGCACCTGAGAATCAAGGCAGTAACCTTGCAGTTTGGACGTTTGTCTCTGTATCCCAGGAAAGCCATGGGATGAGGGATGAGTGTGTATAGGAGCTGACGTTTATTAGCGTTATTTCTTACTAGAGGCACAAATAGGCCCCAGTTCCTAGAAGCGAAGCAGCGGTCCCCTTTCTGGGCACTGTGATCCAAGGCAGTAACGGAGACCTTGGTAACTTTAGCACGCGGGGCACATTTTGTGATTTACAACTAATACGCAGCCTTGCCATCGCTTTCACAGCCACTCCTTGTGCTCTAGATAGATAAGCCCAAATCCTTCATTTGAAATGCCAGTAGCAAGACCCTTGAAGAGTTTATGCAACGTCTTCTGTCTCCCCTGCCCCGCTGCAGCTCCCTTCCCTCCAGGGAAGGTGAAGGCCCAGCCTAAAGACCTCTCGGATTCTAAATGTGCGAATGTTGTGCCTCCCCCCTTGACTTCCAATTGAAAAAGATTACAAATAATGTTAAATAATATAGTTTATAACCTCAGGGCTGTTTTCAAAGGTGTATAGACCAGTTGTCAACAGGCAGAGAGGTAGGGAAGGGAAGGGAAATTATAGGCTGCACAAAAGAGGAAAGTAAAAGTGAAAGCTCCATAAAAGAAAGTGGAACTATTATGGAGCAAAATGCCAACTCATTACAAAACAGCCAAATAAGAGAGAAATACAGCTTTACCCGTAATAGCAGTTTACAAGGGAACATTGTATTGCAACATAACGGTGGTGCTATAATTTGCTCTAACAACTCCAATTATGCCTTTTATTGATTTGGCAACACATTTAATAGGAGTAGCCACACCTCTTGTGTTACAAATCATTAAAGGTGTTGAACAGTGTAATTTTAAAATTGTCCTTCTCCTACAGATGTCAGTGTGACAGCATAATTTCCCCTGATTTCTGCTATGTAAACAGTGCGTTACAGTAATTTCCCCCTTACAAAGCAGAAATGTTGTCAGCCTGGGTTTTTTTTGTGCAGAAACATCCATTTAATATTTTCCCCCCAGTCTATTCTCCTAATTGCTGGGGGTTTTTTTCCCTTTTTCCTCTTTCTTTCTTTTTTTTCTTGTCTTTGGAAAATAAACATGCTGTTTTGCCATCTTCTACAGCAACCTTAATTGCTACTTAAATCTTCAATATGCACTTAACATTGGGGAGGTAAACCCCTTTTGGTTCAATTCTGTTCCACTTCACTCAAGTAGCATTTCAGAGCTGGTTAAAAGCTATGTATCTCCTGGTAGCAATTTTGACAGGCGATCGCAATTCCAGTACCAGTTTCCTTGTAAAACTCAGAAAGCATCTTGGAAAAGAATCAAAACTTTAATTTTTGTTTTCTTCCTACCACGGAAGATCTAAATTTTGCATAGGAATCGAGAAGAAACCTCGTTCGTGCTCAAAATACGGGCATTTAGATAGGCACGAGGCTTTGAGCAGCCTCTCTGTGCAGGACTGGGCTCAGTAGCCAGGTCTGCCTTCCCTAGACCCCAGAACAAAAGCTCAGTTTTAGCAAAAGCAGGACAAGATGTATGACAGGGCAGGACTTGACATTTATGTGGCTTAAAAGCTGAGGCGGTGGTTCTCAGGCTGGCAGAGGACGGTGGTTTGAGGATCTCGCTGAGCCGAGCAGAGACGTTTTCTGCTGGCCTTTGCTCCCAGAACTGGAGCGTGGGGTGAGCCGGGAGGATGCATTTTCGTGCTTGCAGCTCCAGCAGCCCCTCGGTCCCACGGCAATGCGGCTGCAGGGCTCGTGGGGGACCGGGCAGACAAAGAATGCGTTTCCCCTCTCTCTTCAAGCACATGCAGGCGGTGACGTGTGTAAATGAACCTGACAAGCTCTTTGAAAAACAAATAGAGGCCACCAACCAAGCTTTTGGCACGCCAACATGCCACATGTTTACACCAAAAGTGCCACATTGCCCTGTTTGCCCGCTCCCAGCGCCTGGCCCCCAGGCAGCAGCCGAGCGCTGCCTGTCTGCATTTGTCTGGCTCTAGCAAACTGTCTCATTAACAGCTGTGTGGAGAAGGAGGGGGGGGGAGGAAAGAAGAAAAAAAAAAAAACCCAACCCCGAGGAGGGTGACATTTTTCACGCTGGAGTGAGTAAAGCAGCTCTGTATCCTGCTGCCAGGGCTGACCCCCATCCCACCCCATCTGGCAGCCCCAGAACAAAGCACCGCGAGCCGGCCCGGCTGGGCTGACACCAACCGCGCACCGGCCTGCGGATGGGCGGCCGGGTCTGCCGAGAGGTGCTTTGCGACATTTCACACGTGCGTGTGTCCAGAGGTGCCAGACAGAGCTGCCGGGCTCTCCTCTTCCTTGGCCATCTCACGTTGATTCGGATTAAGGCAAGGTGTGTATGAACATCCCGGCCAAGACAAGTGACGGCGGCCATTCCTGCGGGAGAGAAGGTCCCATCGGTCGGACGAGGGAGGGTGCAGCCACCATCGCCGTAATCAAAATACTGACCCACACCCACGGGGCTTGCCTGCATTAGTGGGATACAGCAGTGCAGGGTTGTCCGAGCGCAAGAAGCTCAGGGTTTGAAAGGCTTCGGTTTTTGGCCATCCCAGCCACGCGTGGCTCGGTGCTTGGGACACTGTGCGTGGAAACATTTCAACATCTGGAAAGCTTTCCAGGCAAGACGGTTAGATCACAGCAGTCATTGCCAAGCAATTTGCAGGTGCATGAAGAAAAACAATGTCTGGCATTGGCCAAACCAACCCCTATCTAATTACCACCCGTGCCTGGCGATCTTGAATTAAACCGGAAGATGTAGCTTTGGCTCCAGTGGAATCCGGGCAAATAATTAACTAAGAGTGACTTTAATCCAATAAACTTGTTTGTGGAAATTCGGTGAGCAAAGCCACTCCTGGTTTTCTCAGATGTGTAAATGCATTTCTAAGTAACTCCCGGGCGTCGGCTGGTGTGGCAGTGGAGCGTTGCGTGTTGGTTACTCTGACCCTTCCACAGGAGCGGAGCAGGGTCAGATTTCTGGCACAGCACTGCCTTTCTGTTACTTAAAAATTGCTTTTTCAGAAGTTTTCCATAGATTCTTATACAAAATACCATGATTAGCAATTGTCCGTTAGGGTGGGGATGGAAAAGGACTGGGGAAGAAAGTGTTAGCGAGGACTAAAGAAATCTGTTTAAAAAACGGGGAGGCCCAAGACTTGACTGCAGAAGCAGGGGAGGACGGTGAGCTGGCTGCCTGTCCTGGGTCAGCTGGAGGGACGCAGTGTGTGCCGCTGGCACTGCCATCTCGCGCTTTTGCTTTCGGAGAGTTTTGGTCCATCGTGGGACTGCTGACGAGTGAAAAACCAGCTGAGCCTCTGGCTGCTGAGCACGTTGCAAGTGACAACAAGCCAGAGTAGGGAGGAGCGTATTTTGAAGAACTAAAAGCAAATGAGCTTTGTAACAGTCTCGCGTATCTGGTGTTGGATAAGGGGACCGATACACCGAGCAGATGAATAATTTGCCTAGGAAGACAGCGGCAAAATTAAAACATAATTCTCAGAAGGCATTAAACTATGGCTTCTTCCAAGAAGTTTGGCTGTGCTAAAAAAGCTAAATACAATGGGCTTTCACCCCTTTTAGCGAACAACACGCGAGTCCCCTCGGGCCCGGCGGTGTCTTTGTGAAGGAGAGCTGGCCGGGCGCTGGAGGGAGAGGCACAGCCGGGGTGGGGAGCAGCAGCGTGGTCTGTGCTGGGACTCGGGCTGACGTGGGGCTCCGAGCGTGGTATTAACTCAAAGCTTTTCTGGGAAGGAAATTTGTTTTTGCTAGAACTAATCATTCGCATGCATTTTTCATTAGCGTTATTATCCCAAAGAAAGGCTGCTGTAAAGTGCTTGCAAGGAGAGGAGATACTTGCTACCTCTAGGGGAATTTTACAAAGGGAGAAGGAAGGAGGGGAGCGGAGCTGAATAGCAGCTCCTGTTGGTATTCTGGTGTGATGCCTCTGAACTGATCTTCCCAATCAGTTCAGACTTAATACCAAAGCCTGCTCAAATATACAAATCATAAGGAAAGATTTCAGAGGGTTTATATAGCTTGGTTTGTTTAGGTCTTCTCTGGATGGAAGCTGTGAATTATTTTCCTCTTCCTGGTTTATACAACTGTTAACAGTGAAAATTATTCCGCGTGCCAGGCCCCTTGTTGTTTGCCAGGTTTGTGTTGGTCTGTGCAAGTGAAAAGGGAATCCAGGAGGCCTCCTCTACGACTGCTTTAATAGAAGCAGAAAGCAGGACCACAGTGCACCTCTCTCTCATCTTTTTTTTTTTTTTTTTTTTTCTTCATTAACGCACCCTCCTTCAGGATAGTCAGGAGATCCAGGTGCCTTTTTAAACTACCATGGGAGAGTAGAAATGGGGTGGCGGACACTGAGGGGACTGCGAGCATCTCTGACCAGGGGGACTTGAGTGCTGAGTGAGGTGGATATGCAACAGGGTGATAAACTGGAAGAGTATGACTTTCTGGGTATGGATATTGAATTCCCAAGAATTCCCCCACGGCGGGGACCCAGCACCACCTGCCTTCGTGCAGTGGCTTCTGCAAGTGCTGTGGGAGCCTGAGCAGTGAACAGCTGAAGAGAGGTCTCCAGGAGGGGAGAAGGGGAGATGGATACGCAGCACAGTTTCTCTGTAAATGTATAGTATAGCATAAATAACTTAAAAATAAGAAAAAATTCTCTTGGCTTAGTGAAGAATCTTTACCTTAGTGTGGGTGTAAAACAAATTAGCTGTGATGTAAACATGAGGCTTGGAGAAGCTGTGGCTGTGATTGCTGGTGGAAGGATATGGGAAGTAGGGTGATTCCTCTTTTCATAATGATTTTGGTTCCATTTAAGTTGGAGATCAGATGCTCCCCAGTAAAGATATAAATTATAAAGGCACTAAACTTCAGTACCAATAAGCTCCCCAAATTTATTTGCATTTGTTATCTGGCAGTTTCATTTACAGTGAAGAAACTTTCACTGTGGATCAGATCTTTTTAATATTTCCTCATAACTTCCCAGTGACAATCAGGTTTTCCATTAGAAGAGATCAGACACATAAGTAATACTGAGAGAGCTACATGAATACCAAGTCATTCATTAGGAGCAATGCCACTGCCATGAATGCTGAGTGAATAGACGGTGAGGGGACGCTGAAAATTAAAGGTTATTCTAGGTTCATTAACTTCTGCACTCCTTTCTAAAACAAAACCTTGGGTGAGAGCAGTCTTTGACTCTTAAACGGGATCTCCTTGTCCCCTAATTTAAAAAATATTAATGTCATTTAACTATTTCCCCTTTCTGCTTAATATGTGCAAGAAAAAAAGAGTTTGAATTATTGTTCGTGGAAGCGATGAGCACAGACAGAACTCTGTGTGTGTACACCTACTTTGCTTTCCTTTCACCGTGAAGGTGAAAGGGTTTCTATGCACCTCTGGCTTGATATGCAGCACTTCTTTCTTGTATTAATTAGCTATGAGGGCTTTCTGGCTCCTGGAGCCAGAAGCAGGTCCATCCTGCTCCGGCTGGCAGCGGGAGCCTGTGATACTCCCAGGTTGGTTGCACTTTCTCTGACCACCCTGTGCCCTGGGGCAGCCGGGTGCCAAATCCCGCAGTGCCGAAGCAGCTCCCACTTGGCTTGTTTTAGTATCCAGGGATGCACAAACCTCCCCATTGCCCGCTTGCTGGGGCATCCCTACCCGGTATGGCGGTCTGGGATGGCACTGATGCCTGCCTTGGGTGCCTGCAGGTGAGCGGCAGGCAGGGATTTTGGGTTATCTGCTCTAAACGCCTGTCTTGATTCTCAAACAAAGATCCTGAGCGCCGTGTCCTAATCCCTCTCTTGACTTCCTTGGAAGTGTTTAAAATCAACTTACAGCAGTATATAAGGGACAACAGTCAGTCTGATGCAGCTATTAATATCACATAATAGTTGGATAACAGGTCCTCAGTGTTGAAATATAATGTTTTTAACTGAAACGTGCTTTCCTCTGCTCTCTGCTCGTGTACTTAACCAAATAGGCAGAATCCTCCTCCTTGGAGCAGTGGATGAGGCTATTTCAAGCAGTGTTTCTAAAGCCCTTGGTAATTTCTGCATGGAGACATGGGAGACTAGCTCTCGGCAGCTTGCTCTAAAGCCAGGAATAATATTTCTTCCTTAGAAAGTCTTATGTTTCTACTATCTTATTCTGATTTTCTGTTTGCGTACATGATCTGTCTTTAGCCAAACAAAAAAAAATTAAACTGAAAGTAGTTTGGTACTGGAAGTAGTTCATCTCTGCTGCAGTCTCAAAGGCAGCAGATGCAGTAGGATAGGGGCTGCTAGAGGGGCTGATATGTGGTGGTGGTGGTGGATGTTAGACCCTGCAGAGAAAATGTCATTCGGGTGGTCAGAAAGAGTAAGCTGGCCCCATACTATTTTCATCCCAGGCACCTTTACGTAGTTATGCTTTCCTGGGCTGTTTTTTTTAAAGCCTTCGGGTTATTATCCTGTAAATGTCACTCATGTATGAGTGATATTGATGGGTGACGTGCAGATTGGTTAAGGACCAATAGACAAAAATGGAGCCTTTACATAAGGATTGGCACACGGGAGGAACAACTGCACAGTCCAACCTGTGATTGTTTAGTTCATTTGTTAATCCCCGACAATTATTACCCCAAAGACATGACCACTTTGGTGATGGAGTGACTATCAAGCCTCCAGAGAGGAGCTTTTGTTTGGAAGTGAGGAGTAGAGGTGCTGTGTCAATGGTCTTAAGGGAAATCTGACGCTGAAGTTGCCGTGCTGTTACTTGCCTCTTCCTCTGGGCCCTTGTTTTGCTGGGTTTGCTTGTTTAGTTGTGCTTGTTGCTGTAGTTGCAGACCAGGAGTTTACCAATGGACTCTATGGGCTGCTTTGTCCATCTTGATTAGGTATCCAGAGCTTAAGCCTCGATTTAGGAAAGCTCCAAACCTCTGTCTCCCTCTAGCATGGTGCCAAGCCCATCCTTAAGTTCACTTCTTTCACCTGGGTGCTTTCTGCCTCCAAACGCGGGATGCTGCAGAAAATGCTTGCTGAGCAGAGGTGACTCTGAAAGGCACGGCAGGCGCGGTGGCCCAGACAAGGTCAAAGCTCCTTCCCACTGTGCCCAAGAGTCTCCACCACCACCTTCCTCTCTTGGACGTGGAGGAAATATTTCACCAGCCCCATCCCATACCGTGTGGGCAAGCAGCGGGGCTCAGGCACTGCATTCCCTCCCGTCTGGCCCCTTGTACATGAATTGTCCCAGCTTCCCAGGCTATGGACCTCCTGACTCACCTGCATGGCGAGGAGCAAGATACAACCATGTTGTACTTTTGTTGCAGAGCCTGAATCCATGTTCCTGCAGGGAGGGGGGAGGAAGCCTCATATCTTTTTTTTTTTTTTTTTTTTCTCCCTTCTCCCTACATGGGTTAATCTGTTTAGCTTTTTAACCTGTGAGCCGAAGGAATTCTCAGCCACTGACAATGGGAAGCTTTTGAGCTGGGGATGGGGGAGGTGGAGAGGAGAGAGGATGGGGAAAACGTATGGGAGGTGGGGCTGGCTGGTGAGATAAAATATCCTCCTGAATTTCTGGCTGGAAAATTATGCTGATGGTAGAAGGCGAGAGGTTAAACTGAGGCAGAAAAGTTTGTGTCAGCCCTTTTTTCATTTCTCCCTTCTACAATTGCCACCTCCTTTTCTCTCCTTTCTCCCCCCCGCCCCGCCATAACCGTACCCCCTCCCCATTTGGAAGGAAGGAGGTTTGCTGTCTTTGTATTTTAACTGTAGCAAAAAGATTAAATTGTTTACGAGCTGCGAGCCCCGGCTGCCTGGATGAGCTGGGAGAGACAAAGATAGACAGTCTAATTCTCCGGTGTACTTTGTGCTTCCGTCCCCCTGCGCTGCCACTAATTCTTTTATCTGGCCCCAACACTCCAGGCATTATGTGCATTCATAAAAAAAAAAAAAAAAAAAAAAAACCACCACCAAAAAAACCCCCTAACTGAAGCAGGCAAAATTACTGTTCTCTTCGCTTTACCTCTGATAACAATCTCTTGAATACTGATTACTTTTTTTTTTCCCCCAACACAAAGCGACCAACACAAGTTGGTCTTTAACCCTTTATCTTTAGCAAGCAGAAAGACACGAGGAACATCTTACTCAGTTGGAAAAAAAAATAGCATACAGAAGAATTACTGTTATCTCCTAGCCAGAAGAGGAACAGCAGAGATAAGAAAAGCCTGAAGAATTAAAAGGAACGTTGCATTTGGGCTGTAAATTCGTGCTGAAGCTGGTTCTATTTGTCTGTCACTAGGGTTCATAATTTTTCGAGGTTGTTTTGATAGACTTATTGTGAAGACTGCATAGAAAACTCATCAGCATTTGTTGCCTCTGAGCATTATTGTCAGTGGTAACCGCATGGTTATAGACTGGAGGAAGATAATGGTTGAAGTATAAAGGAGATAAAGGCAAAACCTCTTCTCATTAAGGGCTATCTCCACCTCTGCAGACTCTACAGTATTGAGTGACTGGCGCTAGTGCATTGGGCATAAATTATAGCAAAAAAAATAAAGGCAGCATCATTATTTCGAAAAAGTTATAATGACATGCCACAAGCTTAAGACCTATTTACTCCAAAGACTGACAATAAATACAGAGAGAGCTTACTGTGGAGTGACCAGCGCTGCCTTCCTATTGATTGTACCCCCGTGCACATCTGTCTGCAGGTAGGCTGCTCCAAAAAGCAGCGTGGCCCTCACCACACTGAGGAGTGGATCAGCTCCAACCTAATTGTACGTACAAACCTCCAAGCCCAATCGTTTTCTGCTGAGTAACACCCCCGATGGAGCTCAGGGAAGGCACTCATCCTCACCTCCTATCTCTGGAGCAAAAATGTCATTTTTGTTTGAGTTTTGACCTCTCTTTTGGGAAACCCCCCCCTGGCCAGAGCTTTCCCTGGAGGGTTGTGCTGAGACGGTGCAGTCAGAGTAACCTCAAAGGGTGAGACAGGACAGCGTGAGTCCGTCCCGTGCGGGTGGTGGTGTCTTCATTGCTGCCGTTGCATTACTTGCTCTGCCCTTTCGATTTATTTTTTTCCAGATTGCTGTTCTGCAAAGGGATAAAAGCCTCCTTTCCGTTGCTCTTTCTGGGTGCTGCTCTTTTCCCTTTTCATCCTCAGTTGCCTGCAGTTTCATCTTTTTATCTTCAGTGCGGTGGGGGAAGAAGTATGTTCAAATTCAAGCCAGGTCCACAGCAGATAAAGCACACTCCTTAAGTTGTTTTTACTAGGTAAGCTTGTAAAAAACACTCTGTACACCTGTAACGCTGATTATCTAGAGCTTTTGCAGGTACTTTCTAAATTGGAATTAGTTTCCACTGCCTCTTGGAGGAGGAGGAGGAGGATGATTTTTTGCAGCTGGAGAAACTGAGGCCCAGAAGCTGGGTGAAGCTGCGAAGATTTGCTTGCAATGCCTCGCTTTGCCAGAGCCCGGTCCCAAAGCCCTTCTTTAATAACTAAACCAAGTGCCTTTTTAGTGATTGTGCTGGATTAGCGGCCCTAGAGGCTCCTAATCTGCTATCCATATGGCACATGCAGGGCAAGGATCTACCCGCTGATCTTCCATTGTATTTCAAGGCTGATTAGATGGGACAGTCCCCCGAGATCAAAACCCAGTATAGTCTCCCCAGCCCATTCATTTTAGATTTGCTGCTGCAGTGCCCAAAAGGATGCAGCTGCCCTCGCTGTTTCTCTCTCCCTCTGCGCCATGGACCACAAAGTGCTGTTCTCTGTGGGTCAGAGCCCACTCGATGCTCTCACGATATTGCGAAATTCATACAAATCTTCTGTCGTCGTTGTAGGATGGTTTGGTGGGCAGGAGGAGCGGTCGCCACGATGACCGCTCAGCGGAAGACGACCCTCGAAACGGGGCAGTTGTGGTGCGTCGGGACAGGGCAGCAGCTCACTGGGGTCTCTTGGAAGTGCTCTGGCGTTGCAGAATTCCCAGTAGCTCTGCGGGCACGGTGGCATCCCCGCCGAAACACCAACCGTGCGTCTTGCTGCTCTCGTGTGAGGGCGTAGGGCTGGTCCGTACGGTCCTGACAAAAAGCACATCTCGTGCCGCGGGGGTGAGGGAGGATGCCACGGCCATTTCTCCAGCTGTGCCTGGAAGGCAAGGCGCACGATAGGCCCGGTATTTGTTGTTTAACCAGGTACGATCAAGCAGATGCCTAGCAGTGTATTGACCCCATCTATAATTCTGGAAGAAAATTGTGAGGAAATGCGAATTCTGGTTTCGTTTCCGAAACTTCGCAGTGAAATAGTGCCTAGTCTGCAGGGAGATAAGAGGAGCAATAAGGCTGTTGCACTTGATTTGGAGGTTGTTCTGCTGTTGCCACCAACTTATTGATAATTTTGCGTCTCGCTACAAATCAAGGCAGGCCGAAGAGTTGGTTGTTGATATCTGGTCTGCGTTCCCGGCTTCAGCTTTGTCATCAGCACTGAAATTAGATCGTGGGTTTGGTCTCCAGTTCAAAAGCAAAGTTGTGCGAGCTCTTTCTGACAAACCTGGGGTTGAAACGAAGGGGAGGTTGAGCATTTGCACTGGTTTTGGGGACAGTGCTGGTTTGGGGCTAAGTAACAGTGTTGGGGGTGTTGCAGCTACTGAGTGTTAAGTTGTTGGGATCAGGGCTTAGGGAGGCCGGTGGGCAGCGGTCCCCTCCATTGTGCAGACACCGCTGGTAGAGGCAGACGTGCAATTAGATGAGGATTCAGGCATTTGGGGGAGAACTCGGGGAAGCTCAGGAATTTCCTTGCAATGGCTTTCCTGGGATGATTGGCAGTGGGAGGGGAGGAGGTTGCTCTGTAGATGTGGTGTTTGTGTCTCTGTCCTGAGTGGGCTTTCCAGATTGGTGATAACCCCAGGGTTGGCTGAAGAAATGTCACTCTAAATACAGGTATCGACCTCAATGGAAATATTGTCATTTTATAGTGTGAAATGCCAACAACGATATCTACCTGGTGTTTCACGGATTATAATATCTGTTCCTTACCAACATGGGTACAAGCCTTCCATTCAGGCTTACAATACATACAAACATGGGTTGCAGTAATATTTCATTTTTGGTGGCATAGCCATGGGTTTTGATTATATAAATCAGGCTTTAGAAAAGGAACACAGCTTTGTGACTGACTGAATAAATAAGTAAATGCAAATGTAAAAGTCCTTACAAATAATAATAATAATAATAATAAAACCCACAGCTTTCGAATGGACATTCAGGATCAACTAGAAAACATTGCACTCTTGGTGTGAATAGGAGAAATCAGTTGGGTGCAGCATGCAGGCGGGTTCCTGATAAACTAATGCTCCTTCACACAATTTACAATCCAACTGAATTCATTTGCATGACAAAATTGGCTCGGGTATTCATGTGTTGCAGCAAGACAAGTGTAACATTACAAAGAACAAGTAACCATGGGGAAGGTTAATGCAGACAATAAGGAAATACAATGACATGAATCGGGTTCTTCTTTTGCCAACCTTTTATCTGAAATAGAAAAATAACAAGCTCCCACCCCCCATTCCTTCTTGGGAATAAAAGAGTTGTTTTATGGAAAGGGGGGAGGGAGAAAATGTGCAAAGTTAGCGAATAAAGATCTGTAATTTCCCTTTTTCTACCTCATGGATTTGAAGCGCGTGCATGTGTGTGTGCAAGGAGGGTGGGAGAGATGAAGGACAGGGTATCATTTTTTTGGAGTAGGCGAGCAGGTTGATGTGACATACAGCCAAATGGATTCGATCCATCGATGAAGGACACGTGCCTGGGAGCTGTAGTTAAATGTCCCAGGTAGTTCGCTGCCATTGTGTTGAATACTGTCCTCTTGTAGCAGAAAATTTGAGCTCTGTCAGCTCAGATGTAGCTCAACTGAAATGAGCTTTGCAGGACACAGGGTGCTAACTTCTCTGGAAGACCTGGTGGGTGTTGTAACAGCACTCTGAAGGTGCTGAGCATTTTTTTGCAACTCAAGTTGTTATTTGGATACCTGCATGGGAGTGGGCATCTTCTGAAGATCAAGCTCCCAGCTGGCCTCTCGGTACTTGAAAATCCAGATCACTGTATAGGCTTCTCTGAACGCGTAAGATTTTAATTCCCCCCCCCCGTGTGTGAGTCCGCATGAGACTATTCTGCCATTAGGCATGTGATGCTTGGTGATAATATATTCAGGGTTTCATTTAGAATGACATGGACAGAATTCTCTGCTGCAACCTCAAAAGCACATTATTAGGTTTTTTAGTTAAAGTAAAATAAAAAATAAAAATAAAAAAAAAAAATCTAACGGGTGGAGAATGTGTTAATTGTTTCCAGGCACTTTGGTGGTTAGTTTTACTTTGCAGCTTAGTGTTCTGAGGACTTTCCCTTAATGCTCAGTGTAGCTTATTCCCCCCAAAAGGCAATTTCAGCGGGTATCAAACTATGCAGAAATCATAAGCTCAGGCATTGTCTTGCCCAATGTGAGCACTTGGAAAGTGTGGCAGTCAGGATTAGCTGCTCATCTTGACTTCTTGTATGGTTACTGGCGGACAGTCTTACTTGTCCTGGACTCCTGTCTTCGAGTGGGATGAATCTCTGCTCTTGCAGGTTCTATGATCAGCGGAGAGGCTGCACAGCCTGAAAGCCAACGTGGGGTTGCAGGCTTGCAAAGCTACTCTGGTTCTAGCAGTCTGGAAACTCACGTTTGCCTCTCCTTCGTGGGAGCACGGTTTGTGGCATGCTGAAATGCTTTTGGTGGCTCCCTGGTTGGAGAGTTGCCTGGAGAGCCGAGGGGTCAGCCTTGGAGGACTTCTTCTGGACACCGTGGTCTGATGCTGCCTTCGGCTCCCGACTTCACTTACGGTTGCTAGCACCGTGCAAACCGCTTGCAAGCAGGAGAGGCTATGTTAAGTGCAAATTCTAATTGTTCCAGCCCAGGATTGCTAGGAGAGAAGAGCTGTGCTGGCTAATTGGCTAAATGCTTAGTGCATGGGGGAAGCTGTCTGGGAAGAAGGACCACATCACTCTCCACAAGCAGACGGCGTCGTTTTCCTCATTGTTCTCGAGCTGGAGTGCTGAGCTCCCTTTCCAGCCTGGATTAGAAGCTCTGACATAGGCACTCGCTAAGTACAAGGGCCCCTCTTTAGATCAGCTTTGCTCAGCCACGCAGCAGGCTTGTCCCTCAATTGCCATCTGTAACAAGTTGACAAACGACTAATTTTAATTTAATCTTTCAGTTTCCAACTTAATGATGAAAAAAAAAAAATGCAGGGGAAGGCAGTGCTCACCCGCATCTTCCCTTCACACCGTTCACTCAATGGGGTAGTTTCAGTGCAAAAATGGTTAGGAGTGCAATAAGAGCCTTACATTTTTGAATTAAATTTAACCCCGGGGTGCCACTGCTTCAGAGCCTTTGGAGGCAGAGTTGTAAATCATGGCAGCAGATTCTGCTTCTGATGAGCACTTCCCATCATGATGACATTTAAACTATTAATTAATTAGGAGAGAGCAAGATGAGAAGATTTGGAATTCTCCCCTTTGGATAATTACTGTCGAACACATTTGTTACTGTAATGAACGAACAGGATGTGACTTCAGCCAGCGCGTTCTCCCTGCGTGTGTGTGTGTGTTCACATTATTATTGTTTTAGCCTGCCTTAAAAGGAGAAAGAGAGTATTTGTTCCTTGCAACCATAAATAGGGGTCATTTGTGGGTTTAGCATTTTGGTAATGCTGTAGTTGGGAAGGAGGAAATAGATGAGACTGAGAGTGACCATCAGATACACCGAGACCCAGCGCAAATCTGACCTGTTACTTCCAGCTGGGCAGCTTCAGCCCCAGCTTACCAAGCCCATCAAAGCTGGTGGCAACCTTTTTCTTGAAACTTGCTTTGAAAAGAGGCCTTGAGTCAGGCTCCTCCGGCACGGGCTGTGCAGTGGAAGTCTGAGTATCCTGGTGGTCCCTAGACATGCTGCTGCTCCGATCGAGATCCTTCCCATAAACCCTGGAAGAAGCTGGGAAGCGGGCACTGTCGGAGACTGAACCATGACAACCAAGATCGCGTTGGGCTTTGCCTGTGCTGGGAGCTGTACTGAAGCCCCACCGGCACTGCCCTCCTTCACAAGCTGTCCTTCTCGCCTTCTGTTCAGAAAGATTTTTGAAAGCTTCCCTGTTTTTTCCTGTTTCCACAGGATTTTGTCCTCTCTAAAAGCAGAGTCACTACTCACTTATGGCATGTCTGCTTCCTGCTAGCAGAGATCCTTGTTTACTTCTCTAGTGTTAATATGCCCTTTCGCAGATAATCAATCTTGCTTGGCAGGATCAATTAAAATGAAGCGGGGATGCTCCACCTACCTTGGTCTGGAAATTTAACTCCAGTTGTACTCCCACGTCTAAACCTACATTTGCAGAACTCCTGGGCCAGATTATCGCCATCTCTAGTGACGGTAACAGCACCAATGATTTAACAAAGGGAATATGTTCATATTGGCTCTTAGAGGGTAGTTATTAATTACAATTATCAGTAACATGAAAGGTTTAGGCAGAACCTCCTTACTAAGGACGTTGGGTACAAGAGCATCAGCAGGAGAGGCTTTGTGGCACGTAGGTCGTCATCATCTAAACACCTTTCTGCCTGCAGCCCTGGGATGCTACGGGATGTCCGAGTGGGTGAAGTGAGAACCTGCAGCACTGGGGAAGCTGGGGCTGCTTCTGCAGGGCTGGGGTCCCCTCTGCAGGACCCCCCCGATGCCCTGAGACAGGGAACCTGTGGGTGTGCTGGTGCTGGGCTTTGAGTCACTGGAGCTGCCCAAGAGTTCCCAGGCACTCCAGGAGCCTGGTTTTCCAGAGGAGAGTGCTCTCGCGCTGTCTTTAGCTGCAACGGCTGACCCCAGAGAATTATCCTCAGGTGAACTGATGATTTTTTGGCAGAGAAACATTTACATTTCTTATTTTAAGCGGAACTGTCTCTAGGTAGTTCTTTTTCATCTTGCTCATTTTAACCTTCCAGAGAGAGGGTTTTTTTTTTTCTCCTGGATGTTTCCATGACCTATTGATATTTTTCTGTTTAAATGTCTCTCTTCGAAGTTGTCGTGGTAATTCTTTCGTGTCCTACATGAAGTGAGTTTGGGCTCCCTCTAAATTCCTGGTGTATAAATATCCACCTTGAAAGAACTGCTATGCTTTAACCTGAATACATGCTGTCTATAATCTCTGTGGGCTCCGACCTTCAGGGCTGCTCTCACCAGTGCAGACTCTGCTCAGTGATCAGGGAAATAGGGATGTGGATGACTTGAATTTTTTTCATTTGCCAAATTTTCTTTAATTGCTGCTGCTGCTCTGGAGCAGAGAGTTGAGCCTGGTCATTAGGTCTAGCCCAGCCATGTGCAATGCTGTGCAAGATTTTGCTAGAGGAGGGTTATTTTCCATTGCCCTTGACTTGACAAAGGCAAACCTTTGGCGTGGAGCTGAGGGGATACAGGGCCGTTAGCCAGACTTTTGTCACCGCTTATCTCGCGGTAAGATTGGCAGAGCTACTGTTTAGCCTCTTGCGAACATCTCCTATAAAAAAAAAGCCCTCGCGTGTACGAGAGCACGTGTGGCGTTGCGGGCTTCGGCAGCGCTTTGCCTGTGGCTGGTGAACAACTACCCCGATGGGACGCGAGCAGCTCTGCTCTGCTCACTCCTTTCTTCGGCCAGCCGCTGAATTCACAGTTATCGCTCCTGTAGCCTAGGGAAAACACTGGGGATCGTGGGGATCTGCTGCCTCTGAGCTTCCCCTGGCAGGTAAAGACCTGTTAAAAACCCAATCCTGTATCAGGGAAGTAGCATGGGTGTTTTGGGCTTTGGTAGGTGGATTTTCACAGGAATTGGGTCAGTTTAAGGTCCACAGTCATCTTCAGTAGATAGAAGATGTCATGGAAGCTACTATAATGGTAAAGACAATCCACTGCTGTTTCGTGGTAACTAAACATGAAGATTTTAATATGAAATATCATTGTTGTCATAAGAGTGTTTTCCTTTTTCCTCAAGAACTTTCGTTACTTGGGACGCTAATCTTTTCATAGACAAGCTGTAGACTTTTTACTGTAAAAAATAGCAATACTGATTTCTTTTCTGGAAAATCAGGTACTTTTCCTGGTGGAAAAAGATGTATTCTTAATGTACTCTTGTGGGAGTATGACAGCAAAATTTACAGGGTGTTTTTGTCTTTGCTTTTTTGCATAGGGATTCAGAGCGAAGAGTTCTGGCTTTGCTCTTATTTCTGGAAAACCCAAACAAAAGCATTACCAAGCCCTTAAATGACATGGCTTTCCCCGCCCCCCCCCCCCCCCCCCCCCCCCCTCCAAGTATGACTCGTAAATTATTTTGCGGCTCTGAGCTCCCACATTGCTCTGTTGCTCCAAGGAGTTTAGGACAGTAAGAGTTGGTGGTGCCCTTAGCCGTTCCTCGAGCAGAACGCTCTCTTTGTTCTCACCTTTGCTGAAGGACCAGCGGCCGTGCTGTGCCAGGGGCTTGGAGGTAACTGGGGTGAGCAGGGCTCGGCGCTGGGAGCCGAATGCCCCAGTTCTGCTCCCAGATGTGTTTTATAATGAATGAGTTTAATTGCCTACTTCTCCCTCTGCCGGTGCCCGCGCGAGAGACGGGGAGCCAAAGTGAGACAGACAGACACGCTCAGACACGCACCCCCACAGGGAAATTAATCCTGGAGGGAAAGGTTGTCACAAGGTGTGGTTTATTTTATTCAGTGATAAGCATTTTTTTTCCTTTTGATTTTAAGTTCCAGTGATTTTTTTTTTATTTATTTATTTTTAAATTATAATTAAATGGACAGAAAATACTGGGCTATATGTGGAAAGGGCTAAAATTTGAATCTAAATTGAAGAATGTTGGAGGGGTATGGTAGAATTAATTTGTTTGTGCTCTGGTATCAGCAAAGATGATACCAGAAACCTTTGGAGACAGATAAATGCTTCATATGTGAATCAGAAAACATACAATCAGTCAGCAACAATCATCTTTCTGGAGATTCTAGATAATCCGTGCTTCAAAGCAAAACCTGTGTTTTGGAATATTCATTCTCTGATATTCAAACATCCAACTTTGTTCTTCTAATTATTATTATTCTTTTGATGTTATATCAGACAAGTGCCATAAGGGTCTTAAAAAGGGCAAAATAATTATTTTCTTTATATCTTAATACCCATGTGATGTGGAGGCTTTGGTGGAGAAAGGAGTATTTTTTTTGACAAATCCAAAGGGGGAAGCTTGGCAACATGGTATAGTTGAGTGTAACCATAAATAAAACCCTGTGTGAATTCCCCCTTGGAGACACTACAGATCTATTGAACAGGGCACCCTCTCTATAAAAATTGTTCTTGAGAGGTAATAGCAAGCTATACATTATGAAAAAATATAGCACAGGGATTTGCTGTACTTGGAGCAAAACTATGAGAAAAATGGTGGGAGGTAATAAGGGATTGTCGTTCCATCCCATTAGAAATGTGTTTTATTCCAGACACCCAGATTTTATCTTCCCCCTGCACCTGAATTAGAAATGAAACTGCCAACTTTCTAGGATGTGCAAGAATCCACACAGTAATGTGTTTGGGTTTTTTTCTTCCCCCCCCCCCCCCCCCCCCCCCCTTCCTTTTCTTTTTGGGAAGCTAATTAGGGCAAACGTAGATAAAACACACTGTGTATTATGAGCTTGTAAATAATGGAAAAGGGTTTCCTTAGGAAATTAGCACCAGGACATGCAGGAAGCTATGAAATCAAATGCTACAAATATATACTGTATTCTCTACATAGATTAAAATAATAATAAAAAACCTCTAAACCCAGTCATATACAGAAGGGAATCCTCTAGGATTTGACTGGCACAATCCTGTAAAAGAAGAAGTTCAGTAAAAAAAAATCCACTCATTTCTAAAGAAATTTCCCAGATTAGATTTGTAAATCAAAAACCAATATATAACATGCAAGAATTGATCTGTTTTATATTCCTCAGTTACATTTTTGTGAAGCACATTTAGAAGATTTAGAACGTATTTGCGCCTGCTGGTTGAGCCATTATATGCTTGAGTTCATACATCTATTTGTGAGGCTATAAAACAGGCATCGACTACCCATGTAAATTGTGTTCTCCACAATAAATTATATGCATACTTGCAAAAATACATAACTGCTGTTGGTTGGCTTACGTAGACTGAATACTAATGATGTTTAAAGTTGTATTGTCCCTCTTCTCGGGCCTAATTTAGCCTCTACATCAAAAATTATGTAGGAAAAAACACTTTATCCTCTCACTGAGAAATAAAATGGCACTTACGGGCATCCACATATCTTTCTTTTATGAAACACCACCATTTTCATACTAATTTTAGCTGCATAGGGTTCATGGAAAAGTCTGTCTCATGCAAACCTCTTAGGAGGCTTCAGTGTGTGTATACATACAGAGCTATATAAAATGTATTTTTGTGGGGTTTATATAAATGAATTGGGTTTTGTGCATGTGATACATGCTCACAGATAGTATAATCCTTTATGATAGTCACAGTAATTTTAATTCCTAAAGTTCAGAGAGTTTTTTTTAATCGTACCCCAGGGTTTAGTGCAGTACCAAGAAATCCTGGAACAAACTGGAAGCCCCGTGAAGCAATACATCAATGTTGTACATCTTCGTCTCCCCTCTACCTGCTGCCCATCGAGGCACCACTGGGTTAATGAATTGTTTTTGCTCGTATTTCAATTGTCTTAAGAGCTGTGAAATGTGCCTCCTCTCACAAAGGAGTTGGGGCTGACCCCGACTTCACCATTTTGGGTCATTTATTCTTGAGCGTGAGGTCGTGCAGCCTGTGTGCCTCTTTGGTCACTTTACATATTTTAACGGCAGCCGATGTCCTCGGTACAGAAATGAGCGAAGGTGCCACGTAACCTTCACACGTGTTCTTCCTCCCATCGCACCCTTTGCTCTGCTCTCCCCTCCTCTCCTACCGCGATACATTGATAAGCTTTCCCCATGTCTTTTTTCAGTCTCTTTCATTAACCTGCTTTATTTATTACTTTCATCATTTATTCTTTCCTTGCCTTTTTGCACAGATCCCTTTCTTTTCCAGGTTTTGCCTCCCTCGGTGTATTTTTTTTCCATATTGCCCTTTATTCCCTTCTTTCTCCATTCCCTTCCCTCTGTTACAAACAGTCCTTCCTCCTCCAGCTACAAATTACGTGTCTGCTTCTGCAACCCATTTCTCCGCGTGCAATGGATCACTGTGAGGTGACTAGGTACCCCGGTCTCTGCTGCTCTGCCTCAGCGAGTGGGAGAGCAGAATTTTCCCGTCCTTCTCCTTCCCTACCCGGCCCGTGCAGGGAATATGGAAGCTGTCACACACTTCCTCTCCTGCCCAATGATGTGTAGGAGAATAATATATCCCTTTTATTGGGCTCGCAACTCGGCAGAGGAATGAGAGAAGCAAACTGCCTCCTCTTTCCTCACCCAGAGTATCCTGATTTCCTTTTAACTCTAACATACGTTCTCACCACCATCCCAGCCGTAATTTTGTGGAGCCCTCCCGAAAGGTTTCAGCTGCGTCTCTGGGGACAATGCCTGTGCAGATGCAGGGACGGCAGTCTCCAGCGACACGGGGATGCGCTGCACGGCTGAGAGCAACGGCAGGGCTGCGGGGACCTGTGCTGCCAGGCACAGAAAGAGGCTGGATAACTCAGCGCTGCTTTTCCAGCCCGACCTCTATCACTCTTGTGCGGAAATTTAGGTTGTCTGCCGTGCCCAATGCTAGCGCTGTAGAACTGGTGCCAAAAAGCAGGTAGCGGAGTTTGCTTTTCCAGGGCCAACTTTTTGAGGGCCCTGAGCTGGAAAGGGGTAAAGGGGACAGGTACGAAGGTGAGTGCATCACACAGCACCGGAGAGGACACGAGTTTATGCAGGGAGGACAGAGTACAGCTGCCTGAGACCTGCTCACTGGTCCCATTCCTGGTTTTCCCGAGACCCACTCGCTGGTCCCGTTCGTGGGTTTCCATGCACCAGCTCTGGATGGCTGCATCCAACCCCAAAAGCAGCAGACAGAGCCCAGCTCACAAATAAAAGCCGGGAGGGCCCTCTGATGAAGGGTCGTGCTGGGCGTGAGGGTTTGTACGTGGTTAATAAGTGTCCGTATAATTTTCTATGTTGTTTTTCTTAGTGCATGATCAAAACTTTAACTTCTGGAGAAAAACCAGTCGTTCCTGGAAGGGCTCTGCAATATGGCAAAGAACAGGGGAGTTCATGTGGTTTGTGGGCAGGGGCAGCTTTCGGGAGCCAGGTTGTCTGAAGAGCAGACTACACATGTGATTTCTGCAACCAATTTGTTCACAAATTAGTGGAGGGGTAGACAAAGAAAATTACACCATGCTCACACCCCATACTGCCGATTTATTTGTCATCACCATCCTAGGAATCCTTGTGGCAAAGCCTCAGCGTCGTCAGGGTATTCCTTGGGAAAGGTTGGCACACCATCTCAAAGGAGCGCCCGCTTTTGGGGGCAGAACTGGGTGTTTGTGTACTAACATAGCAAAGTTCCAGAAATGCCTGTAGTGCTGGAATCCATCCTGGGACAGGGGGATGATCAGCACCGCGTGTCCCTGAAATATACCCTTGTTGGGCAGAGTGAAACACCCTCAGGCTGGGTCTCATCGCAGCCCATTAGAAGAGTGTGTTGCTTTAATACCACGTTTCAGAGTTGCAGTGGCTGACAAAGTAACCTAGATATAATTTTCCTTTGTGTCAGTTCTAGCCACTAAAATTAGTATTAAGAGACACAGAAAGCTCAGTGGAGTTTTCCCAGTTTATCCTGCGGCTAATCTTTTTATATCTTCCCCCCCACCACCTTCTTTAAAATCAGGGGGAGGGGAAGCCCTTTCATTCTCTGCAGCTGGCATGTCTAAACTACTAACATATGTGCTTCTTATACAACATACAGTAGCTTAGGACTTTTCAAAAACACGGAACCCCTGAATCCAATAAAATTGCAAATTTCACTGTATTTCACAATATCCTAAATAAACATGAACAGCGTGCATTTCTCTTTCTGGCATCAAATATTAATCTGTCCGTGGTCGGAAATGTGCTTTCCATCTTGTGTGCGCTCACATTGGGTAAACACTTGGGAGATTGCTATTCCAGACCTTTCATTCTCTCCTAGAGTCAAGAGCATGACAAATTTTTCTCCTAATTACACCTGCCACTGTTTGCCTTCTAATACTGTAAATCCTCCATCACATAGTTTTTTCAGATTCAGGATTAGGTTCCTTTTCTGTCATACAAATGATTGGAGGTGCAATATGCAGTTAGCAATGCACATTATGAATGTTTAGGATGGGTTGTCCTCTTTTTTTTTTTTTTTTTTTTTTTTTTAAGTGAGGTATCTGTGTGAACAGAACTAGATCCACATTTAACTTGTGAAGTTGAACCAGGACCTCTGGGTTGGTTTTTCTGGCTGTTTTGAACCAATGGAGGCCTCTCCCTCTGTCTGAAAGCACAGCCGTGTGTTTGTCTCTGTTTTTCAGTTTGTTTGGATTTGTCTCTGATACTGGAAATTATATCTTCTACTTCCCTGCATGTCTCGGTATTTGTAGGAGAATGCGGAGCTGGGCGGGTGGCAGCTTCCTTCTCTCTTGGGAGTTCACGCCAGCGTGATGCTCTTTAGCACCAGGACAAGAACAAGGTCCCTGAGCCCTGGCAAGGGGATGCTTGCTTTTGGGCATCGCTGGGGGGGGTCTCCCAGCTCCCTGCTCTTGGTTACAACATGTGGCTGTTGTAGTGTCCTAGTCTGCCGTTGCAGTTCTCCCCATCCGCTCCTGTGTGGGATGCTTTGCTGTGGGGGTCTCGCATCTTTCTGTCGGGAGGGGGCAAAGTGTGAGGCTTTTGCGTTGATCAGGACCCTCTTGTTCTAGGTAACATTAAATAAGGCCAGGTTTCACCTTAGCTGGTCTGCCAGAGGTCCCTCATCTCTCTCTGGTGGGATGGAAGAGATTCAGCGTAAGGATGTAAGTGCGCTGGTACCTCGGTTCCAGCAATGAAGCAGTTCTGGGAGTGGCAGACGGTCCTGATCTGCTCGGTGCTCCGACGTTCCGGCAGGACCTTCACAGGCACCATCCTGGAGGTGTGCGAAATCTGGTGACGTGCTTCTGGAAGTTGTGCTGCGTTTGGTTTGTTTTGCTTGTGGTTTTGAAAGTCAAAATAGTTAAGAGCAGCCAATGACAACGCGTGAAAGCGAGTCAGAAACGAGTGGCGTACCAAGAACCGCAGGCTGCCCTTCCACAAGACCATCCCTCCGCTTTGCACGTAGGCGAGCGATGGGGCAGCAGTCTCTGCCGGTTTTCTCCTGCTCTGGCTTTATGTTTAAGCGAAAGTCTCTTGGGCAAAGAGGCCGTTTCACTTTGCTGGTACAAATCCTCCCTTAATGTCTTACAGCAGGGGGGCAGAGAAATTGGGCCAGCTCTGAGCTAATCGAGAGTTAATACACAAATGATGAGCTGATAGAAAAAAGAGTGCATGCGATATGGGTGAAGGACATGCAGTGAGGAAGAACGACAGCAGAGGTGTCCAGTGCTCATGTGTGCTTAAATCAGCTGTGAAAAGAGTTTGCACATTGCCTTGGGATGCACGGGTGTCCCAAATCCAGCGTGCACACCATGCGATGCACCATGTGCAGCAGGACACGGGTGACATGTGTCGTTCCTGCACCTAGAATAAAGGACATGAGTATTTTAGCATGTGGCTAGGAAGGTCAGGCTAACGCTGACTGCACCGGCAGTGGGCGCGTGGAAGCGGAGGACGAGTTTGTGTTTGCGCTGGTTTTGCTGCACCGGTTTGCAGTGCGTGCGGGGGGGCTTGCTGTGCCAGTGCTTGGTGGTTCGAGCACTAGGAATAAATAGAGGACTTGAGCCTAGAGAGATGGAGTGAAACAATTTATTTGATTACTAGGTAAATAAGCTAAGCTCCTTGTGGATAGATGTGTCTGTGGTCGCTCCGTGAAGCGGTACGTTTCTCTGCTTGCCTCTCGGTGCTTTTTTAGCCAGCTACTAAGGAGACAATAATTCCTTCCCTCCTAGTAGACTTCAAAAAGTTAGGTGTTTTTTATTGGAAACCTGGGCAGAAGGGAGGAATTTGGTTGATTAGAAATCAGTCTCGATTTTCAAAATGTAAGTTAAAAAACCTGCCTTCTGCCTCATCTGTTTCACTACAAGACTTTGGATATTTTGGATTCTATTTTTCTTTGAAAAGCTGGAAGATTGACTGAATTAACATTTTCTTGTGCAGTTTTCACTTCATTTGAAAAGCTCTTGCTTGCAGGAAAAGCTTTTTATTTATTCATTATATAAAATCCAGTCTTTCTTACTGGCTGCATCCCTTCAGGACAACCTCTTGAAGGTAACCTACGGAATGAGTACGTCCAGCTTTGAATGGGGCACACTCAATACATGTGATTTAGCGTACATATATCAGATTATTACCGCACCCCAGAGCAACTGCGGAAATATTGCTCTTGTAGCGGGAAGGTAAACCTGCATTTAAAAGCAAAAATCCACCCTTGGTTTTCTAATGCTCCGTGACCACAAAGGGGACCTCTCGCTGTTCTCAGCCCACCCTGTTTTCATTCGATTCTCCTTCTACTCCGTGGTGCGTTTAATTAATGGGCTCTTAACTAATACCATTTACTAGAAAAAGAGGTTGCTGTCATCTGGTGGATGGGCAAAACATGGCAAAATTGCTGTTAATTGAGAAAGGAGATGTGGCTGAGGGTTAGTAAGGGCTTTCTGCTTTGTATCCTGTGTTTATTAGAGGGAACAACGTCTTCACCGGCTGCGGAGGAGCAGGGAGCCCTGCCACCTCTCCCTGCCAGAGAGAGCTGCAAGAGGGAACGCAGGGACAGGTTTGGGGCTTGGTGTGGCTCCGTTGGCTTATCCCGCACGAGGACTCCAGTCTCTTACGTTCCGAGTACATCGTTCCTGCTGCTCTGTAGGGGTTGTCAGTGTTTCAGTCTGGCTTGTGTGTCGGCTTCGGAGCTGCATGTCCCGACCAAAGCTGTGCTTCCTCAACAGACCCACCTCTGGGCTGCAAATAGTGAAATAACTAAAATCGTCTCTTTGCTCGAGTTCTCTTTCAAAGTGGGAGGTTTGGGGGTGTTTTAGCTGAGAATAAATGATTCCCTTTATGGTTGTATCCTGCGCATGAAAATTTAAAAATAATCTTGTGTTCAAATACAATCTTAGAATTCAAGCTCCTCCAAAAGGATGAGTCAAGCTTCTCATTTCTCTCCTGGATGAAGAGTCCAAGTGCCAACTTTGCTCCCAACGTGAGTCCTGGGGCAGATCAATCCTATCGTAAAGTTGACATAACCTCAACCGTAGTGCCCCAGCCAGCCGCTGTAGTGATGGAGAAGTGCCCACGCTATTGCAAAATCCATTCTGTTCAGTTCTGGAGTTCTTCCAGTTCTTCAGAAAGCAGCAAATGGCAGCCACAGCCACCAAAATCCTATTTGTGCCTGATTGCCCTCCCAATACCATTTCCAGGGGTGACAGGCATATCGGAAAGGGCTGGGCTGAGGCCAACCTGGGCACAGGCTGCATCCCGGCCGCCGTGATTTACGGCGACTGGCCGCGGTGGGGATGGTTTGTGGCTGTGACCTGGTTGTGACCCCGGCAGATAGCAAGGCAACGTTTCCGTGAAACACAAACAAAAGGTTAAATGCTCCAGTTCTCGGCTTAGACAGAGCCAATCATTCTGAAGAGACTGTCCCGTCCCCCCCCTTTAATTGGTTCTTTATTTCAAGTAATATTTCTTTCGCTTGCTTGCATGTGCGCTGTCTCCCTCTCTCTTGCACTTGTACACGCAAACTCACCCACTCGCCCTCTTTAAAACAGCTTAATAGCAGCCACTTTAAAACTATGCAGCGGCTATTTTCTAGACCTCTTTACAATGGGCTGGATAACATCTCCATCACATGTGGCAAGTTTAATGAGTTAAATCTCTCAAGGGTTTCAGCGTTTGCTTCCAGGGCTGCAAACGCGATTGCCCTATTTTTTCCGTGGGTGGATAGCACCGTGCCTGGCAGAGGGCTCTGGCTTTGGCAGCTCTCGCCCTGGTCCCAGCGTGGGTACCGCGGAGGCATCCCTCCCTCCCTCGCAGCTTGCTAACTCTGCTCTTGAAACGCGAATGAGTCAGAGGCAATATGTTGCAGATCGGCAGCGAAGGGAGCATGTGCGCCAGGGAGTTGGGAGTCACGGGAGCATCACTTTTGTCTTCTGCCCTCAGCGGGGAGAGGAGAAGGAAAGCTGCAAGCACCTCCCAAACTGCCTACTGCCCCGTCTACTCCTGCGCTTCCCCAGCAGGAGAACTCGAAGGCCAAAAAAGAGGCTGAAAAGTAGCAGATTTGTATGTTTAAAAGCTTCCAGAAAAGGTTACCTTTTAACGAACTCCACGGTGCCTACTCTAGTGTCATCGGCCCCACGTGCTTTTTTTGAAAGCGCATATGGTAAAGGGAAAAATGGAAATGTTCAAAGTTTGTCCTGGTAAGGAAGGATGACGTAAAACCAAAGGCAGACAGCTCAGCTTCCTCCCCTCTGGCTAACCCTTACAGGAAAGGGTTAAAATAATCAGCATTTAGCTCAGCAGACACTGCTCTGCATGTCACACATACCTCCTTTACAGCTGGCTCTCAGGCAGGTTAGTGACATGCCCCAGATCAGACAGAGAATTTGAGCGGGTTTATGCTAAACAGGATCCAAACTGGCTTTCTGTGGCCAAACTTCCCCAATTCTGCAGAGCTGGGAAAGAAAACCAGAAGGAAAACCCAGGTGTCCTCACTTGGAATGGTGTTGGCTGTTCCCGCTGATGAATGAGTATGGGACATAAACGTTGAACTTTGATTAATTCCCAGTGTCCAAAACCTGCTAGAACTTGGCCATTTGGCCTCATTGAGAGCAGCACTCAGATGTCACCGTGATAGGAGAAGCAGAAACCACCTACAGCAGCAGCGGCTGTAAAACATCGGGAGAAGAAAGTGACAGCTTGGAGTCATCTCACTTACCATCCCTAAAGGACTGTGCCGGCATAAAGCTGCACGGCATGAACGGATTCGCTCACAAGTTACATCAACAAAGCTATGATGAATTGAACTAAATGAACTGAGGCAGTCCATAAAAAGTGTTTGCCTTCTTTTTAGTCCTGGAATTGGAGTTTATGAAGTGATTGTTCAAGATAAATAGGAGCTGCTGCAATAAGTTCAAACTAGTTTAGAAAACTATATATCCCTATCCCATAAATGGTACTCTTTTTTTCGCCTCTGAAAGCTAATGTTTTTCTTCAGATTGTTTATGGTTTCAAACTCGGGTTTGACCTGAAACATCAGCAATGTTAATGACGTTTAAAAGTAGTATCATGCATTTATGATATTGTCATTTAATTCTGAGGTTTCAGAATGCCAGATTAAGCATTAATTTCTGTTATTCGCTGGTGTGGCAGGTCAGCGTTATCCTCGGCACGCTGTGAACACGCTGTGAGTCGGCGAGGGGATGGCCTCAATTCGGCCGGGCTCCTGCGCACATGCTGCCTTTCCCTCTCCTGCTGTGGGCTGCTCAGCTCTTAAATTTGTTAGAAGGGCCCTACTTACTTTACTCCCTGTCCTATACCGAGCTCCAGAAATCAGCATTGAAGATCAAACACGAGAAAGGTAAATCTCAATCTCCCCGCAACTTGCCGCCTCCTAACTATCAGATGATGCTCTGATAAAATACGCAGAGTTATATTTGCCTGTCTAGAACTGAGGGTACCTTGCTGTCTAAATATACCGTGCCACAGAACAAAGACATTGTAATTCCCCTGGTGAATATTAGAAATAGATGCACATATGTACAGAGCTTTTCAGAATATTGTAATTATATTTATCTTCCTGCTCTTGCTTGTAAATTTTTTTGTGGAAGATTAAAGCCAGTGTTTTATGATCCAGACTGCTTTCCTCCATCCCCTTTCAGCAAACTGGCAAGATGTTGTCAAACGCTTCCCATGTGTCACTCACATTTGTCAGTTTAAAAGGTGTTGCCCTGTTTGCCATAAACCAGTATATAGCGGCAGTAGCCTTTCCCTGCAGTAAATTAACAGCTGAAGCATCGGCTGAGCTCTCTGCGCTGGCTCAGCATCATCCCCAGTGACACTTGACCACTGCTCGGACGCAGACCGCTGCTGCAAAACTTCTAACCGAGTCTCAGCCGGCGTTGGCATCCTGGGAAGCGTCACGAATGCCGTGCAAATGGTTATTTGATGCTGTGGTCCTTCTGGAGGAGAGGATGGGAAATAATTGAGGTTCTAAAATAAGCAGGCGCTCTCCAGTTAGTGTTAATGAGCGAATGAGATTTAATTAATTTGGTCCAGCAAGTGGGTCACCGGTTTCCCCAGCCAGAGAAAAGTGTCACGGATGGGGAACACAGCAGAGGACGCTGCCCCTTAAACAAACACCTCAGATTTTATACAGTGGGTTTTCTGGGCTTTTTGTTTAACTTTATAACCTACTCAAGGCAGTTGGCTACTGCACCTCCGACCTAGCAAGATGCTAGATAAGAAACTCAACCACGATCCGGTGGCTAGCGCGGCGGTTGTCTGCCAGCCAATTTCTGCTTCGCCTAACATGGATAATTTTAGCTTGCGTGAAATTAAAATTCCCCTTCTTTGCAGCCCCACTTCTTCTCACTTGTCAAAGTAATAAAATGGCAACTCCTCCCAGGTCTGCCTGCATGTAAACAGTGTTAATGTAGCAACAAAACAGCGCGGTTTGAAATGCCGGCTGCTGCTTCCCCGAGGAGCCTGAGTGAAGCCCAGGGGACCGAGGGATGGAGCGCCGGCCTTGACTTCGATTTCTCACTTCTGCTCAGTATTTCTGACTCGAGCCGGTGTGTATCCGCCACCTTTTATTTAAACATAGGAGGGTTTTTTTAAAATTTAAATTAGATCTCGGAAAATAGATACTGTGCACCTTTGTGTTAGTAAGAAAAAGAAGTGGTGTCATTCATGTCAGATAATTGGTGGTTTTAGCTCTCTGCAGAATAAATTACAGCAGTCATATAATGGCCTTTCATCCAATCACTTCTCTACTCCAGATCTAGACTTGAAATGAGGTTTGTTGAAAACATCATTTCAGGGATTATTGACCACAGCAAAACCTTGTTGTACATGTTCTTTGTATGTATTGAAAATACACGAGTTAAAAAGGTAATAGTTGGTGCTTTGCCAGTGAATTGGAAGCTGCTCCCCGGGATTCGCGGGAGGTACGAGGCTCTTGGGGGGCACATTCAGTGTCTCTTCTCCCTCCAGAAAGAGGATGGGAGGTGGGGGCGCAGTCCTCGGGGCACGAGAGTCACTGGGAAACAGGCTGTACCGTCCTTTTGATGGTTTTTGAGTTCACATGGTGGGGAGTGCTGTGTTTAGCAAGAGAGGACTTCATTTAGCCCATTTGTTTGACCAACAGGCAAGCTATCGGAGATGTTTTGATACCTTTGACTTCTAAACTATTATCTTCTGTGTGTTTAAATGACTGTTATTTAGCTAATATGCAAAAAGGCAACATGGGTATGAGGGAGTTGTACAGGTTATTCTTTAAGGGCTTGATTGCCTTTCTTCTCATATATGTACATACAATTGCCGTCCCTCATGTCTGCAATCCTTGTCCCTTTCTGGGGCCTCTCTGTAGTGCAGAAGTGCGTTAGGATAAATCTTATATCAGGTGCCAAAGAGTTCAAACCAATCTTTACGTGAGAAAAGGTTAAAAGACAATGTGGTCATAATCTACAAATACCAATGCAAGGAAGAATAAAAGACAGTAAAAGACTCTAAAGCTGAGCAGGGAAAAAAAAAAAAAAAATTCTAACTAGATTCCATGGTTGGAAACTGATGGCAGAGAAATTCAAATGAGAATTGAAGTGTGTGTTTTGACAGTCACAGTAATTAACCATTGGAGAAAATTGCCAGGGGATATGGTAGATGCTCCATCACTCACAAGTTTTATAAATAAAGGCTGAATGTCTTTATAAAACAAAATGCCATTTCTTGGGGGGGGGGGGAGGGGGGGGGAGGGGTGTGGATGAGCCACTGCAACTGGGTATATTAAATTCCTGGGTCTAAGTTCAGGTCAGAGGCCAGCCAGGAGGAGCTCAGTGGATCTCGCTGGCATTCAAATCCAAGGACCTGCTGATTCAGAGCCCTGGCTTTGGGGCAATACAAACCCTGGTATTGCCTTGCACTCTTCCAGTCATTTTTTACTCTTGCGAGAATTCAGGGACTCGCTGGCTCTAAGCTGAATAAAGCCCTGCTTGAGGAACATAATAGACCCCACCAAAGCCGAGCTGGTCTTGCAGCACTTGTCACAGAGAGTAAAACAACTCTGATGGAATAACTGATCATTTGCTTGACTAAGGATCAAAGCACCTGAAACTTGGTCACCTCTGTCTGCCATAGCGTGCACTGAAAGAAAAAATTCTTGAAAAATAGTCTTTTCCTTTGATATTATTTACTCCCTTTCCCCACTTATTCTCATTTCAATCTAGTACAAAACCCAACTGCTCGGAGGCCTACGTGACGGTCCTAGAGCAGCGACCACTAGCTTCTATAGCTATGGTTTTCTAAAGCAAGCTAAGGGATTTAGATGCCCAGCTTTGCATATGGATGAATGGGAATGAATGAGGTTTGCCAGACTCCCGAGCAGCTTGGGAAACTTCAGCTCCTCCTATTTCTGTTTCCCTGTTTAACTTTTGGTACTCGGGAAAGTTCCCTGAGCTCCTGCCTGCTGAGACCAAGAGGGAAGAGCCTGCCCAGATGTGCCTACTCATTTATTTTAATTTAGTCCCTGTGACAATTCTGCGAACCGCTGTAGAAGGGGAGGAAGGCGGCACGTTGGGTCTGTGTTTGTGCTAGGGAAGTGCTTTTCTTGCCTGCTTGTTTTCTCTTCAACCAAATTATATGATCCCTGCCAATAGGCTGGATACTAGTAAAACCGGAGCCACCCTAGTGCGTGGTTTCTGTGCTGATGTAAATGAAGCCTGTATCTTTTTATTTCTCTGGAAAGTGCTGCTTACACCGTGCCTGTTTCAGCGCTCAATAGCCATCTTTTATGTGACTGCTGCTGCTCCTGTAGCTAACGGTTCCTTTGCTTCTCGTCTGTCAACCTACTGTGGCTGCCTCGCATTTCCCTCCTGCTGCATTGTTCAGCTGTTTTGAATTTGCTTCCAAAATGTACCAAGTGTATTTGTTTTAAATCTCCAGATGGATACTTGCTGTTCCCAGTTTCTTTTAAAGCTGTATCATTTGGGGAGAGCATCTTGTAGCCCTTAAGGAAATAATACAGACAGGGTGGAAAAAAAACAAACCACCTCCCTCTTTGCTTCTAGGTGGAGTTCACGTCTAGCAAATCAAAAATAAAATCTCAGCACTTTGGAGAATTTTTTGCAATTCTCAGAAATAGAGGACATTTTTATCTTGTTTTCTCCCCAATTTGTAGTGTGTGGATGTGTGGCAAAAGCATACTGAAACTGTAACTTTCCCCTTCTGATCAAAACCTGTCTTTGGAGAAATATGTGAGGCAGGAATAGGATCAGTGGAAACATCTGATCCAGACTGAGAAGGTGGGATGCTGGGTGCAGTAATCCAGTGCCCAACAGAGCTACAAGTTCCTGTTTGTTTGTTGTTTTGGGGTTTTTTTCCAGGGGTTGCTGTGGGCTGAAGCAGGGAGGTCTGTGTGGATGTATGCACGCTTAGCTGTATCTTTGGCTATGTCTGTAGAGCTTAATTTGCAGGGTTTGAACCCAGAGTGTGGCTAACAGGACGATGGCCAAGCCTGAAGTCCTGGCAGTCCATGCTGAGCTGTGTTGATTCCAGAAATCAAACTTTACTTGCGGAGAATATTTTGCCAGCTGCCTTCTTTCCCTTCTTTTTCTAACCTTGGCAGTGAACTGCAGACCATTTTCCTTTCAGAGATCTCCCAGTTCGTTTCATTCGGTCTCTCATTTTGTATCGGTTGATGACAGATTACCATACGGACATAGATATTTGTATTAGTACAACTACAAGCGAGCGAGGTGTGTTTGTGCCCAAGAGCTATCCATCAACCAGAGGGACAACATGAAGGGTCTGACGTGCTCCCTGCTCTCCAACACAGCCCTCTGCGCATTACATTCATTCATACTAATGCACTTGATAAAGCCCGGTGGCCTCTTGCTGCTCGTCCCAGGCCCAAGCCCTGCACCCTGGCTCAGCCGGCGCTTTCCAAAGCTGGCTCCGCGCTCGTCTTGCTTTCTTTTCTTGTATTATTGACAGTCTGGACCAATTATTCCCCATGTTCCCATTGTGAATCAAAGGTACTTCTGAGCTCTCTAAAGGCAGGAAAGCATCGAAAACCAGTAAAAGTCCATCCATTCTGAGAATTACAAAAAAATCCAGCTATGCAGGTTAACCCTTGCAATTGTGGCATTATTTAAACCTTTGCTTGAATGGGAAGTGCCCCCGTTTGTAGAGCAAGAAGAGGAGTAAGCATTCTGCTCACTGGAGCCCCAGACAGTGACAGGTCTCTGGCGCTGACCATGCATATAGACATGGAAGAGAAAAATAGCCTTTCAGGAGGATCAAAGAGTAGAGTCTTTAAAAAAATCATGTTTGATTCAAAGGATTAAAAAAAAGGCATAAACATAGTTTTGGAAGGTGTAAAGAATTTCAGCATGGGGCTGGGACCCAGCGGGAAGGATTTCAAGCCAGAACCAAAGTTTTACAGCCACATTATAAAACCTGCGAAACAGGGAAGGGGTTGAGAGGAAACCTTGACCCTTTATAAGGCTACCAGGTGCTGTTCTGGCGATAGTGCGGTCTTGCTGCGGACTTCATTAGCCAAAGGGAAAACGTCTTCATCCTCCACGGCGCTCTCAGGGGAGTCGGGTTAATAGGAACCAGATCACGGGCAGTGCCGAGACTTTGTCAACTCCGGAGAAACAAACCGCGATTTGATTGTTCCCTCCATGAGGAGATGAGGGAGGAGATAGGGTCCAGCTGTCCAGCCATCTAGGAGACTAATTAGTCCAATTAATTAAGAAGTTGCTCCATGTTTCCCCAGTGTCACACAGGGCTCTGAGAGAGAGAATGACAAGGGTGTAGAGAGCGAGAGGTCATAGGGAAAGCTTAATGTCTGTTGGGGTAGATACACAGTAATTAAGTGACAATAGACAGGAACTTTGCTGCTAGAAGAGTGCTAATTAAAACCTGTAGGGTACTGTTCTCCCTCCGGGTATGCAGCATGTGCCCCTGTATCCCACTGGCATAAATGGGACTGATCCAGCAAGGAACAACTTACTCTCTTCAGACACCAGCGAGTCTTGCTCAGTGGTTCTTGCGCAGGTGCCATTTAATATGTAGCGTACATGTCCAGGATCTCGGACAGCTTCCTAGACCTCAGGAACATCTATGGAGAAACAAGACGTTAGCTCTATTTTATAGATGGGAAGACCGAGGCCTGCAGCGGGTGCCGGAGCTGGGCTCCTCCGTGGCCAGGGCTCCCGGTAGGGAAGCTCAGAACGTACGGTCCTACAGCAAGGAGCATTTGACTTACTGGTGACTTGCTCAGGGGGTCTTTCTGCGGCAAGGTAACTTGTACTTTTCACTTTACGTGCGTACCTATACGTCCTAGCTCATTCTTACGGCCCAGGAAGATGCTTTCTTCTCTTAAGTGTTTGGTCAGAGGCAATGTAGCACCCTAAGTCCACAGGCAGCCTAACCAGCAAAGAGGATACCCAATGAAACCAAGCAGCATATTTGCTTTTCTGCTGTCCATGGGCTATTCATACTTTATACCCACAGCAGGAAGATCCATCCTCAGTTGAAACCTAAGCAACAAATGTTAACATTCCATTTTAAAACCTAAGCCAATCCACTTTATAATCCAGACACGGCGTCTTGAGTGAGCATTGCTGTTGGATAATCACACAGTGGTGTGGCCTTTTGCCCTCGTGCCTCGCACAACACACCCGAGGCGTGAGATTAGGCTCCAATAATAACACACCCCGTTGTGCCTTTTTGCTCAATTGATAAACCTGCTGTATTAGGAGATATTGTCATAAAACTGAATGGCACCCTGTAAACCTGAATCACTCTCTCTTCCTTGTAGCCAGGGAATTAGATGTTCTAGCTCCTGTCTTGGCTTTATTTCATGTCCGCAATATGCAAGAGACTATATAAGCTGCTGCTTTATTGTTTTTAAAACACTATGAGCAACACTGGTGCTGTATAAATATCTATTTTATATACTTTATCTGATTCCCATCTCTCTCTCTGCTGTGTAACTCCACTGATTTCCATGCAGGTCATTTTTTGGTTTATATCTTGCTGGAAAAGCAGAATTTTACCCCTTGTTTTTCTGCAGAGAGCATGTGAGAGGAGACGCTACTGCTGTATGCGTAGCTCAGCATGGAGTTGAGTTTTTCTGTTGCGATCCTGGGTTATAACTCTGCAAGAGGCGCTTTTCCAGAGGCACGTGTACGTGCGAGGTGGACACCCCCAGTGCTCCCACGCGCTGCTAAGGGGGATGGTTTTTAGCCCTTTCCCGGTCTTGCTACTTGAGCTGCAAGTCCATAAACAGAGCAGAGAGCGCCCAGGGATGGAGGAAACACTGGGGCTAGGAACGCTTTTGGAAGGTTTTTGCTAACAGAGGCAGCAACCTAGAAATAGGCTCTTTTTTTTCCCCCTACAAACACATCTGTTTCCCATTCCTCCCTCCCCACCTCGTGAAATTTCCCGCTTTACCAGGACGCGCTTATAAAGTTGACGGCCGGCGCGGCGGGACCGCCGAAGTCCAGCGGATTTCCATAACAGAGCGGCACCCCGGGTGCCCTCGCTCCGTAGCGGATTGATTAACAAAGCGACATGCCGGGCCGGCCGCCCGGGGCGGCTCGGTGGCCCGTGCGGTGCTCCCCGCCGGGCGGCACGCTGCTCGGCCGGCGCGGACGAGGGCTGGCCACTTCTCCCCGGGTCTGTCCCTTCCCCGGGCTAGGGATTAACCGGGAAGTGATACAAAAGGCACATATGCTCCTGTGTCCAGTCCTGTCTATTCATATGTGTGTTACTTAGCCTAATAAGGATTAGACTTAATGAATTGGAAGGAGTTAACAATATAAAGAGGCAATAGAAAAAGGCCTAAGTAGTCGTAATTCCATTTCATGTAGCTTTGGTGTTGCTTTGCTTTCAGCGAATAGGTGTAATCCTCTTTGAAATCAAAGGTGGTACAAAGTATGAATTTAAATTTGACATTTACAGCTCCTGTAAGATTTAGTATTCCAGAAAGGTTTGCTCTTCAAAAAAAAAAAAAAAAAAGCACACCATCTGCTCTCCAGGACGGTCCCTCCACACAGCTCCTGCACAAAAGTTTCGCGGTGGCGGGGCTTTTCCAGCAGAAGTGCCGAGGCGTGGGGATGGGCAGCATCTGGGAGTCGCACCTCTACCCTTCGCCTTTGAGGATCCCACACGCGCTGGGTTGATTAGTTTTAACTAGATCAGTTTGCAAAACGGCGCGTGTTGTGGATTAGTAGGGAGCTGCGGTTTGAGCCTGCCAGACGGAGCCGTCCGCAGCTGCAGCCTGGTGGTACTAGGTACCCAGTGGTACCCAGTAGCACTGGAGGCACCTTGGCTGCGTTTGCCCTGTGAACGACGCTTTGGCCGCTCGCACAGCTAACTTTTCACGTGGGTCTAAAGAGAAACTGCTGGCCCTGGGTTATCCCGTGGTGATGGGTATCACAAGCGATTTTACTGGAGAGCGGAGATGCTACGGGTGTAAAAACAGCCTAACCAGAAAAAAGCTCTGGGACCCCTGGGGATGCCTTCTGCTGTTGAAATCAGCGATAGATGGAGCTGCCTTACTTTCACCTGTGGTACAGGGTGCCTGGAATGAGCCCCCAGAGCTGTGGGCCGGGACCCGGTGGGCCCAGGTGAATGTAGAGCCACCGGCCTTTTCTCCCCCAAACTGTAGAGCAGAAAACATCTCTGACAGCATTTGAAAATGCATCTCTCATTTAGACCTTCCAGTGCTTTTGCTGTACGCTGAGCGTTAAAACACATCAAGCCTCCCGTACCTTTGGGAGGCAACATCCCCAGGGAAATCCAAACATGGCACTCTGGTGGCTGGAAAATGAGAAAATAAAGTGGGGGAATTTAGGGTGTTTGAACTGGCAGAGATCAATGGGCTGGGGGTGCCGGCCTTGCCGCTCCTCCCGGTCCCCCCTTTATGGCGTGCGTCAAAGCTGTCCTCAAAGATATTTTTTTCTTGCTCCTGAAAGCAGACAGGCTCTGCGTGGAGGTGTCATTTGCTGCCTGTCCCTTATGTCATTGATTTTTAAGTCGTTAATTAACGCTAGGTGTCAGCCTGGAAGATGAATTCTGGCCCTACTCTCCTTTCTCTTTTGTTTTTTGGATTGTAAATGTTATAGATCTCCCATGATGGAGGGACGAGGGGTCAAAGGACATGAGAGCATCTCTGCATATGTGCACACAGTCCTCCCGAACTGCCCATCTGTATCACTCAATAGATGGGGACGGGTGGCGGGGGGGGACGTCCCTTTTGTTGCCTGTGTCACTTCAGATAGAGACGTATCAGCTTTGGATAGATAGTGTGGCCGTGTGTGCATGCACATGCGCACATCGGGTGTAGGGGAATGCTCTCGGTGCGTGGCTGTGCCAAATTTTACTATCTCTGGTGTTTCACCAGCCTCTGAGAGATTCAGAAGGGACCGTCCGTGCCAAAGGAGGGGGTTTGTTCCCAAGCACGCTGTTTGTGCTCTGCTGCAGGCTGGCTGCACAATGCCAGGGAGGGAGGAGGCAGCAAATTTTCTTCTGCAGACACATTTGGAGCCCTTTGTGAGTGTCAGTAGCTGTACTCTGGCCCCGTTTAGTAACAACTTGAAATCAAAGCTGCCAGTGGGGTTTTCCAGGCCATGGTGAGATGGGATCGGTTTGCCCTTCTTAGTACAGCCAAGTGGGGAAAAAAATCCCGCCGCGTCCCCTGTGGCAAGCTGCAGCCGATGTGCCAGGGCTCGTCCTCCTCCGAGGATGGTGGCAGTCCCTTGGAGAGGCTCTGCAAACGGGGAGAAGAATGCCGTGGCTCCCTGTGCTCCATGTGGAAGAGGAGCCTCCGGTCCCCGGTGTCCCACCGACCCCGTGGTTTGTGAACTGATGTGGTCTGGGCCGCCTTGATGCGGTGTCACATCCTTACGCTCTGCGAGGAACAGCAGAACTCCGCGGCAGCATCCTCGGTTCGTTTGTCAGCAAGCGTTCAAATAAACTCAGTATGGAGAAAGGACATCGCACGGGTCTGCATGTGGAGGGTCCCTCGGCGGGGAGGTGCGATGTCCCCAGCCCGACCACCTCCGGCGCATCCTTGCCCCGGTGCCGGGGTTTGGTCTCCACGTGCTGCAGCAGCGTGCGGGGACAGGATGGTGGAGCCGCACCAGCTCTGCAAACGGTGTTCAGCAGGCGGGGAGGTAGCGGCTCAGAAAAACAGCAAAAAGCAAACTGCAAAAAGCACCGGGGGAGGAGGAAAGTGGAGCGCTTTGGCGGTCTTTTATTAGCGGCATTAACACTTACCGATATAAATGAATGAGGCGTGACAGGAGTGGATTGGCTAAGGTGAAGAAACGGGACCTCGCAGGCCTGCGGTGCGACAGGGTAGCGGGTACTTGTGATGGGCTCTCCTAAGAGAGCTTTGTCGAAACCGCACCGGTGCGGCTGGGCTGGTTCAGGTCTGGCGTTGGCCATGCTGCCCGGTGCGATGGCCGGCACCGGTGCCTCAGGGTGGGACGAGAACTTCGTGTGCTTCACAGCTGATCTCAGAGAGGAATTAGCTTAAGCCAAGAGTGGAGTCAATATCCATTTCAAGCTGTGTGTGGTTATGAACTACAGTAAGTGGAAATTCTCAGTATCACGTCCATCGTCCTCTTTTTCCTAATCTTTATTAATTTGCGGCACATCCTTGTTCTCGGCAGACGCAGGCTGCTCGAGACAGCTCTGAGGAAGCAGGTTTGTTTGTGTTTTCTTACTTCAGTGGAAGGGAAGAGAAACAGAGAGGAGGCAATGCCACTTGAAAGGCAAACTTTAAACATACTGAGCCTGTGTGCACTGTACATAGCCCCCAGACAGGATACCGAGGATAATAATAGCAAAGCATCCACTTTGTGTGGCAAGAACTGTGTGTTGGGCAGAAGGGCGTTCAAAAGGATTAAGGGAACAGGTACGGCAGGAATCGGTGATTTGTGAAAGCTGATCCATTCCCAAAGCCCAAATAATGAAGTGTTTTTCAAAAGTGTCTTAGAGATCCCTAAGGGTAAATGTAACCTTTACTGGGGATTGTCAGTGGTGTTCCCCATCTCTGCCCCACCCCACCCCCCCAAAAAAAGAAAAAAAAAAAGAAAACGAGAGGTGTTTGGGAGAGCTGCTGGCAGAGGCTTGATCCCAGTGCCCCTCCAGTTGGGTGCTTTGATTTCATCAGGGGTTGTGCCCGTATCCTGCAGTACCTGAGCTGCTGTTGAGGGACCCCTGTGACCGTGTCGCTTGGACATGTCAATTCTAGCTGCTGTAGGTATGGTATAAACAGCGCTAATGAAACGTGTGATCTGGTTTCGGAGCATTTCTGGCTCTCGAGGAGCAAGTAATTCTCTTGCCGAATTGCCTCCCCGGTATCACATTTTATTACACCATGAAGCATATGAAGAGTCTCAGGATTCCCTCTGCTTCAGTTTCTGATCCCAACGCAGTTTTTATTATTTCTGAATATCTTGCGTTTTGTTTTGTTTTCCAACTTCTCACTTAATGTTTGCTGTGCAATAGTTTGAGAAATGGATTCTGAAATCTGCAGGGCGGGAGGAGACACGTCCAGCCCGGGCAGGGGAGAGGAGCCCCCGCGGGGAGCCGGGCAGTGCTGCCCACACGCTGCGCTTGCAAACGCACGAATCAGCACCTCTACTCGGTTTTATTTAAACAAGATCTAACGTTACTGTGTTTTTCAAGAAAAATGCCACACGTTGCACAACCTGGGATGCCACCGCAGCCAGATTGTTCTTATTGCCTTGCCGGGCGGACACCTCGCTACTGTGTCACCCCAGCTGCAGCCCACGGGAGCAGGCTCTGCTGTTCATGACAGTGTATTTTTCCTTATTTATTCCAACGGAACAAATTCACTTTGATACCTTTGGACAAACTGTGCTCCGTTACGATGTTACCTTATTGCCTCGGTTGGGTCACTGTTATTTTTGTGTAGTGACTTTTTCCTCTCTACTGTATTTTTGCTCGCTCAACGTGGAGGAGAGCTGCATCTCACACTCATCTACCTTCCCATCTCCTCCAGCCAACGAGAGGTTGCACGCTCGTGTTCACTGCCTGCTCCCTTCTTCCTCTGGCCTCTCAGGAAAATATCTCCCCTTGGAAGGAACACGAACAAGAGGGATAGGATGAGTTGGGAGGAGGAACCGTGCCGCTCTGTGGAAGTTTGGGATGTTTGACTCGTTAGAGACTGGTGATCGACTGATTGCTGCTGCTGTAAAAAAAAAACCTCTGGGAGCGTAAATTGCAAATGAGCTTTGGAGAGGGCGATGCTATATTTTCCTACGCACGGATCTAAACCAGGCTGAGCTTGTTTTCCACCTTGGAAGCTGATCCAGCTATACACACTGTTAATCCACTGTCCCCTCACTGTACTGTAAATCAATCGGCAGGTCACAGGCGAAGTGTTTTCGTACACTGGGGTTAAGAGCGGGCCTCGGACCCGGTGGCTTCAGGTCACTCCAGCATCGCAGGCTGGAGGTTGATGCTATCAATGGTGGGATTTTGGGGTAAGCTTTTATTAAGTGGGAGAATCATATCTTTCATGGTCGAAAGGGTTTTTGTGGGAGAGCTTTGGGTTGTGCAATTAACCATTAACTGTGTTTTGCTCCTTTTTGCTCGTCCCCGGAGGACACAACGAGCAGAGAGCTAAGGTCATGGAAAGCCCTGTTTCAAATGGCCAGGTCTTGGCTGTCGTTCATCCTCTGCTGTTTGGAAACCTTAGTGTTTTTCTGTAGTTCTGATAATTTTTTCTCATCCTGCCTCGGTTCTCCTGAGAGTTTCCTATTTTCTGCGTATTCCTACCTATCCATACATGTATGTGTATCCGTGTGAGACGACGCAGTCGCACTGAAAAATTATAGAAATTTCTTACGTCACTGTTGTTACAAACTTGAGATATGGGTCATGTTAGTTTATAAAGCTCACTCGGGTCTTGCAGGAGGCTCTTGGGGTAACGTCTGAAATTCGGGAGCAGAGGCTCCAGGCCACATTCAGGCAGGATTGGCAGATTTGGGCGAAACAAAAATCCACACCCAAAGGAAATGCTTGACCAAGCTCCTGGGTTTCCTCTGACTTTTTTTTCACAGCAGGAAAACACAAATCTGGCTGAACTTCTCAGTCCTACCATTCTGTGCGTGTGCTCACATCCTGAGGAAGGGTTTTGTTTGAGAGCAGAAGGACCCCCCTCTACGGCTAAAGTTCACCCCTGTGCATAAATCTCTCTGTGCAAAATCAGGTCTCTGCTGTCTCCCAGCACGCAAATACCTTTGGGGACACACTGATCGGAGCTGGGGGGTGACCCCGGGTACGGTGAGTCCCGTCCTGTTGCGAGCATCGCTGGCTCGAGGTACGCTCCTCTGCTCGTTCCCATGGTGAAGTGCTGTACCGAGAGAGGATCTCTTGTAAAGACAACAAACAGAAAGCAGCGAGGTACAAGTTAGTTTAAATCAAATGCTAGCACGCAGCAAGGCCCTGTTTTCGATAGGACACTGGCTCTTGAAAATTTACAGTATGCTTGGTTAAGGCAAGTAATTTTATTCCGTAAGCAGCCCTGTACTGCGGGGTTATTGCGGTGCTGCCAACACAGGCTGTAAATATCTCTGGACAGCAAAACTATTCATTAAAGAAATGTACCGTCAGATGTATAGCCTTAAGTTTGCTGACACTTAAATACCCCTCTATAATGCTGCTCGTTATTGAGTTTGACTGCAGCCATACCCCCTCTGCCTGCCTGCCTGTGTCTGGCGTAGAAGATGGGTAATCTTTTGTGGGGATCTGTTACCACTTTGTTAGCCAATTCCTCCCTTCCCTCTTCTTCTAGATGTCCTTAGCATGACAATATCATGTTATCCTCCTGCCATCTTCCAGCCCATGACGTGGAGACTCATACTCATTTCTCAGCCCAGATCTTTCATCTGAGTCTTCACTATTTTCACCATTCAGAACAAGCTATTGTTAAAGTGACATCTTAATGCCAGTTATCTGATTGATCTATTACCTGTCTCCCTACATAGGGATGAGAAAAAGAAATGAGAGAATCCTTTGATCATTGGAATTGGAGAAATATAGCTTAAGAAGACCTCTAGCAACAAGCAACTTATTTTAAAAGTTAGCAAGTTTCACATGTTTCACTTTAATAGATGGGTTTATTCCAGCAGAAAGAGAGGTCTTTATGTCCCTTGGACTCACGGAAGATTAATGACGTTGAATCACGTTCCACGGGTGCGAGCAGGGGGTGAGACCGCCCCTCTTTTTAGTGAGCACAAAAATCCCATCTTAACAAAATTTGCCTGTTTCTCTTCAGGCCTGAAATGGAGCAGAAGATCTGGAGAGTCTTTTTTAATGTGCTGCAGAACAAGAAGTTCTTCCCGTGTAGAGGCTAATTCAGCACCTTTTACCAGTTCCAGAGTAAATGAAATTGTATAAATAATAATTAACAATAACAAATCTAAAGATTTAGGAGAGACATGTGGGAACAATGCTTAATGGATAGACAGGGCATCTTTCATGGAATGTGTTAACGAGGCAAAAATTGATTGCAGAGCGTTGTTTGGGATAGATGTGCTTTCCCTGCGTAAATGCCTTTTCCAATTTTTATCATGGATGGTTTGGAAACAACTTCTTGCCCTTCTATATTGTGGCTTTTATAAACAAGTGTTCTGTTTAAAAATACGTGTTAAACTGTGTTAAGTAATGTAAGCAAATAACACATGTGCCGTATTGGAGATCCTTTATGCTGGTGGATTGAAGCTGGTTTGCATACTGATTTGTAGCTCTGCCTTTGCTGCTTCTGGCACCTGATCTTTCTTGCAAACGAGGCTATTTTGCCTCAAGGGTTCTCTACCGATTAAGTAATAAATAAATAAGGATAAAATGAACCTAGCCTTGCCTAAAATAATTTTGGAGGTTAAAAACCAGAAAGATGGAGGGGGTTGCTATTGATCTGAGCTATTAAAACATCACAGCTACTTTTCTGCATTAAATGGCGATAGGTTTGGGAGGTGAATATGGAGAGAAGGAGTGAAAACTAAAAACCGTGCTTGAGATTAAGGGGTTTATTTGCTAGTGGGGATTGTTTTCTTTTGTTTTGTTTTTTCTTGGCTATTCCTTACTATCATCCACAGTCTGCGTGCTTGCAGAAATGTAGTGGATTTTCCTGAAGTTGGTTCCCCGTAACGAGTGTTGCTTTTTAAATGGGGCTTGCAGAAGTTTATTTTTGGAAGCCCAGAAAGGAATCCAGCCCTAAATCCCTCTCTTCTTAAACTCTCAGATTGCAAGGTCTGGCAGGCCAAGCGCACAGGTTTGTCTGATGCATTAAACCTGACACCTTCTTACCTAATCGCCTTCAGATGGTCCCTGCGATAGCCCTCGCAGATAAGCTGCCAGGGCTGGTGCTGCTTTTCTTCCAGCCCCTGCGCCATGGCAGAGCTTGCCCGTGGCCGGGAGTTAAGAGCCGCTTTCCCCAGACAAACGGGATGAGCTACCACGAGCCTTCGCAGCTCGCCCAAAGAGGTGCCTGTTCCGCACAGGGGGATGCCTGGGGACGGGGTGGCGTTAGGGGCGATGCTTTTTGGTGTATCTCACCTGAGACGTGGTAGGCATTGCTTTACCTGGCTCACATGCAAGGAAGCTCATGGCACGGAGCGGCAAAATGTTTTGCCTGAGATCCCGGGGCAGTTCGTGGCAGCGGCGAGCGTCGGGTCCTTCCCCAGCCTCCCCGTGCCCATCCCTGCGGCTTCCCTGTCCTCCGTGGCACCCAGCCGTGTGCGTGGCAGGTAGACTTGTGCTACTGAAATAACTGCAAAACACTGGCAGCGTTGGCTGTGGTCTGTGTTTGGAAAACAAAAGGAAACCAAACTCCGTAATATTTTATAGCTACTGCTGTAGCGGTGTCAAACCCTACTGTAGTATACCGCAGTACTTGGCTTGATATGAAGGGTAAGCCAAGGGCAGGCAAAAAAACCCCAACCCACCTTGTTTTTTAATATTATTAAACTTCAAGTATTCCAAGTTGCTACAAATAATAAAGAGTAAATTTAAAAGGGACTGTGAAAAATGGGGCAATGAACATCTATGCTGTGTTGATTTATCCGGTAAAAATAAGCAGAGGAGTGAAAGCAGGAGCAGGAGTAATTTCTCAGTCGCGTTTGCTTGTTGCAGGGAGCGTGTTTGCTGCATGGCAAAGAGCAGCGTGGTGCTCGGGTGAGAGGCGAGAAACCCCAGCCTCCGCCGCCGGAGCCTCTGATGTTAATCTTTGTGATGGGGAGGGAAATATTGACAGCAGGATGGTGCTCTCTGGCTTGAATGACAGGCCATATGTTTGTAAAATAGACTGAAGTACCAAACAGAAAAGGCATGGGCAAGTGGAGAGAGAGACGTATTTTCTCTTTACATGTAAAACTTCCAACACTTGGCAGGAGCCCAGCAACAATTAATCAGCAGGAGCCTTTTAGAAAGCTTCTTCCTAGGAAATAAGGGTACAGAAAAATCCTTTAAATTAAACATAATTTAAAACAAAGTAGTGTGTCAATAGGGGGAGAAAGGATTAAAAAAAAGGGAGAATGGACTTACAATAAATACAGATTACTTGGTATAAATCCATCAGGCCTGATGCTGGTCTAGTACCCATCTGTGCCGCCATATCTCTCTTGGCCTCCGACTTTTGCACAGGGATGAGGAGGGTGCTGGGGTCCGGGGGTGCCCCTGAAGGGCTGCAGGCAGCGAGGGCTGGGGTGCAGAGCGGGGTGCGCATCCCGGGACCCCCCCAACCCCGTCCCTTGGCGGAGGAGCGGGGCTCTCACCATGCAGCAGTGAGCAGGAGAAATGCTGCCGGGGGGAGGGAAAGGAGGAGGAGATCGGATTTCTAAGCAGCCTTGAAACCAAAGCCGCACTGTTTATAAACTTCCATAAATATTAATTGATATTTAATAAGGTAGGCAAACACAAGGGAAAGTATTGTTTTGGCCAACTCCTACACAGCGATCCCAGCGAAGCGTGAAAGAGTTTGTGTAACTTTCCTCGAGGGTTAAGAGCAGGTCACGGAAGGTCCTTTTTCCTGGCCGGTGTCCCAGCTTTTTAAGCTATAAGGGAACATAGGAGGCTCCTGGGAATTTAACCCAAATACCTGCTGTCTGCAGGGTGAAACTACCCGGTCGCGCAGAGCCTGGGGCGCGGGCATCGCCGCCCCTCGCTCCGCTCGCTGCCCCGCACCCAGCCCCAGCCGGGGCTTTCCGGGGGGATTAGGCTGGAAAGGGGGTGACTGTTTTGTCAGATGGGAAGTCTGATGAGATAATCGCAGCCGTTAATTGATATGCTTTCCCACATAACTTGACAGTTCAAACAGGTGGTGAATAGCCCTTACGCTAATTCACATTGGGCTGTTGTCCCGTGCCTGGGCTGCGACTCGAGCAGATAAAATGACAGAGAAATAGGTCAACGTGGAAAAAGGAAAAGCTTTGCGCTCACCAGTGCTCCTCGATTCCCACCAACCCTACTCTGTAATACAAGTCCCTTACAGGGCTTCTTTACATAAGCTGTACTACCAAAGGGTGGAGCAAAATTCAAGGGAATGCGTTTCCTCCGTTGATTTGGGGTGACTTACTGAGATGTTGCTGCCAGCTCCAGAAAAAGAATCGTAAAAATATTTTTTAGTTTTCTCATTCTCCTATCATGCATGGGCTGATTCATGGATTTGCACTGAGACTTAGACGAAAAATCAATGTCAAATGGAATGGAGGCTGATATTATAAAATTAAGATCTAAGATTTTCTGGCCATAGAGCTATACTCGGAGTCAGTCTGTTATGGAGGCACGGACTTGCAGCGAGTTTATGGGAAGGGGGGTTCGGATATGAGCCCGCTTCTCGCCAGCTCCTCTCCCTGCCATGTGGGAATGCTTCTGATCCCACTCCGCACCCAGGCCATCATCCGACTCCTCCTTGCTGCTGGCGAGGTCAAGCTTCCAAAACTACTGGCCCCCAGGATATTTCATTACTCTTCTACATGAGGCAAATAGCCAGCTCTTTAGAGAAACATCTCCTCTCTCCCCGCAGCTGGAATGCAAGGTTTCTATTTCATTTTTAAGTAAACGGATGCAACATCTATTCTGATTGCTCATGATTTCAGTCTATTCCTGTGATTTTTTCTTCTCATTTGTTCAGGTGGGGGTAGCGTAGCGCATTTGCTGGCTAGCCCGCTGAAATGCCCTTTCAGAGTCATTCTTCAAGCAGCGATAGCAGCCAGGACCCTTCTCGCTGCAACGCGCAGAATAATTGGAGCTAAGGGGAAATTAGATCGGTTTGAAGAATATGACAGCTCCCGAGCATCAAAGAAAAGTTGCAGATTTTACAGAGTTTGGGGTAGAGTTATTTTTTGTCTTGGTTTGCCTTTCTTTTTTCTTTTCTGTTCCTTTTTTTTTGGGGGGGGGGTCCTCATCATTTAACCAGATGCACTTCCCAACTGATGAGCATGGCTCCAAGTTGCACCTCCTTTGGAAAGCGCTTCGCATCCAAAAGCAAACCCCGACTGCAGAGCTAAACATCGCTGCCGGTATTCAAATTGTAGACAAAGACGGCTTTACAATAGTTGCCTGTCTGTATCGAGTTCGCCAGTTTTAATTACAACACCCCACAGTGGAAATTTCACAAAACATTTTATCCGTGCGTAAAATTTAATTAAACAAACAGACCCCTAAAGAAAGCATTACATTTGTCACAGCAAAATCTGTGGCGAAGCAGGGTATTTCCTGCTCTTACACATGGGTTATGTCTCAGGATTGACAGGGGTTACCTTTGATGCAATGCAGATGGAAAATCAAAATGTAGGGATTAATCCCTCTCTCGCCAGATTATGCAGAAGCGTGAGCAGGTGGCAGGGGAGGCCGAGCCCTTTCCATTTCTCATTATGTCGCAGCGCTGATGTCTGTGGCGCCGGCCAAGCCTCTGGCGAGTGTGTTATGTGATATAATTGTAAGATGGAAAACAGTGAGGGAACTTCTTCTTTTGTATTTCAAAGGCCACGATGGCATCTTTATTTGATAAAGGAATTGGATTATGTCTAATCCCCACACTTGGAGACGTTTTATTACTTAGAAAACACTTTCTTAAAAGCATCTTCGCCACTGCAAGCGGGGTGTAAAATATCACTTGCGGGAGAGCCGAGGCCAAGTTTTCCAGGGATGAACAGAAATCCTTGGTTCCTTTCTTTGGGGGGCTGGGTTCACATTTAAGGAATTTTTGATTAAGTCTCAATTCTAAAAGTAGAAGCCAGGCTGTGCCTTTTAATGAGCATCTGATTAAGAGCCCAAAGCTAGACCCACCCAGCTTGTTAGCCAGGTGCTTAAATCAGTTTACACTCTGATTCAGGATATTGTGTAGGAATTTAGATTCTTTCATAATGAATAATACATACATGAAATGTGAGCTCTGTAAATTTAGGGAAACGAGCTGTCAAGCTACCTGAGGAGTACAAACGAAAAGGCGAGTGCCATGAACACAACACAGCGTACATTGTCTCGGGAACTTCCTTTGGCACCGGCGGTGGGACACACTTCGCAGATCAAAATAAAAGCTCAAAGGGGAGAAGAGGAATGACGTGGCCAGAGAGCGTTCAGTGGTTCAGATCATTTGTAATGCCATGGTGGGCCCGTAAGCCGGGGAGCCGTGAACGCTCCTGGACCTCGGGAGGCTTGTGTGGGCTTTTCAGAGGGCCATGGTTCAAACAGTACCAAGTTCCCCAAAACACGCTTGGCAAACTTGCCCGGGGCTGCAGGTGAGGTCCCTTTTTAGTCCCCGAGTTTTCATATTCTCCGTGTCTTCGCAGTAGAAGTGCTTCCAAGCGCTGTCTCATTTCAGTAGTCAAAGTTCCCAAGCAAAAATATCTGCCGAGTTTCGTTACTCGTGCAGATCGGCCGTATTGGGAGGAGAAGCCTCCCTCACCCCAATGAGCTCCAGCCTTTTAAACCCAGGTAATCCCTTCCCTGGAGCCAGGCGTTGTGCCGCTGAAACCAAACCCCTCTGACCCCGAGCAGGCATTTATCACTACCTGAGGGCTGGGCAAGGTTCACTGAACTTCAAGCAAGGCTGGGACCGGCTGGGGAGCCGGGAGAAACTCTCTTGTTTCATCTAGGGTTGGTGCTGAGTTTTGAAGCTTTTTTGGCCAGCGAGCCGAGCAGTGTAAAGCTTGGAAAAGGAAAGGTCTGGTGGGAAAAGGTACCCCACGCTGGGGCTGTGCCTTGAGCACATGCCTGGCTCAGCACCCTTCTGCTGTGCTCGCACCCGGGTCTGCCCAAACGCTCTCCTCGGCTCCAGAGAGCTGGATCGAGACCTTCTCATCTCTGTTCTTCCATTTCCTCGTAATTAAAATTAGTCTAGTGATCCTTATCTCCGGATTTTAGAATTGCTCTGGGGTTTTTTCCCTCCCTTTAAATTCCCTTTAAACATCGGTTGTGTTGCCGAATGGAAAGCGCTGCTCTAATTGCGAGACGTGATTGCTGTCCGCTCCTCACCAAGCCTGTGTTCTGTGGGCTTCAGAGGGCAGTGGGGACCTTGCTTGTTTGGGAAAAAGGTCAGCTTTCTCCCAGGAGATGAATTTTATAATTCCACCGGAGGGATCCATCTAGGCGTGGGACGTGGGTGTGAGGGAGGATGTGCATACATGTGTCCATGTACCATGCTGATACCTCCTGTGTGGGAAGTTCTCCTCCTTGTTTCTCTGCTACTTGTAAAATCTTACTTGAAATCTTGCAGAAAAAAAAAATTTAAAATGTATCTGTGAAGAAAGATTTTTTTTTTCCCCAAAATACTGAACATTAGAACTTCAGAGGAATGCTGTGGTTTAGAGGTTGGTCCCAGCAGTGCTCTCTTTTAGGAAACTTTAGGGGACTTTTCTTGTAAAAAGGACTTGCAGAAATGCTGCACGTGGAGATGTTTTGGCGCGGCTCTCATCTCTGAACCCGGTGCTGTCCCTGGAGGAGGCGCGTTCGTTTGTAAAACACAAACACGTTTCTCTACCAGCGATGAGCTAATTCAGCTCCTTGTCCGTGCAACTGGTTCCCACGTGTGTCGTGCTGGTGAAACGCTTTCCCCGAAGCAGAGAAGGTGGCCGGGAGCTGGGGTGAGCACAGCAGTTGCCGGTGACATGGCTCTTACCTCCCTTTGGGATCTGCCGGCGCTGGTGAAGCCAGGCCAGCGCGTGTTCGTCGTTGTGGTCCAGAGCATTGCAGCGGCCTTTCCCGTGTGAGGTTTCTGGGTCCCTTTTTAGAGGGGCTTTACGGCAGGCTGGAGCCTTAGCTTTAGCTCTAGAAAGCAGTGTGGGCGTACCCACGGGCATTTCTTGTGCGTCACGCAGGGAGGCTCCGAGGTGGGAAGGTGGGTTTCCCCAGGCTCCTGGAAAAGCTAAACATCACTGCCTCCAGAGGAGGCACAAAACCGGGGCCGTGGGTAGCTATTTAAGAGGGGACCCGTTTCGTTTCATCAACTCGCTCTTCAAATTGTGTTTGCCTAGGGAACGTCCTGCGTCGTGATCTCCTCCTGCTACGCGTGGTGGGGTTACGAGGGAAGGAGGGAACGTCGCTGAGCACCATGCAGCCGGAGCATCCCTCGCCCCGAGGTGGGTGCGGGGGGTCCGCAGTGATTTGCCGGGGGTGCCCGGGGCAGAGTTGGGGTCCGAGCCCACCCTTCCAGTGCTTGGACCTAAAAGCTTTACTTCTGCTCTCCTGAGCTCGCTGCCTGACCGTGTGGGAGATGCGTAGCCTTCTCCTGACTGACCAGTGGCCAAAAGCAGAGAAGCATTTTATTCCAGAGGCTGGTATTTCACTATACAAGCGCTTTTGAAATAAGGAAAAATGGGTGGAAATTGCAGTGGGCTTAGCAGACAAAATTGAGCAGTTGACTGTGGCAAGGCACACAGTACTTAAATGCAAGAGCTGATCTAATCGTTGTTCTCGAGGAAGCTTTTTGCTGCATTTTAGCACACAAAGCTTTTCGTTTTCTCTTTTGTGGCTTGAGCTGCTATTTAAGAAAGCAAAAATCAATAAACCTTTCCAGCTTTCAATCTTTTGCCCCAAAAGGTGTTTTTTTGGGTAGTGTTTTGTCATTCATAAGCTGTGGCGACAAATCCTTGACATCATTCGTGGATAATATCGATCAGCTCTTCCGTTGCGCCAAAGGACAAATAGAAAT